>NC_056745.1:240325302-240330302 GCF_019279795.1 Protopterus annectens
ATGAGAACAATACCCGAAGCCAGAATTAGACTCTGACCCTAGTGATAAAAGTCAAGAATTAACCTATCATGTTTCCCATGAGTCCATGAGAACAATACCCGAAGCCAGAATTAAACTCTGACCCTAGTGATAAAAGTCAAGAATTAACCTACCATGTTTCCCATGAGTCCATGAGAACAATACCCGAAGCCAGAATTAAACTCTGACCCTAGTGATAAAAGCCAAGAATTAACCCATCATGTTTCCCATGAGTCCATGAGAACAATACCCGAAGCCAGAATTAAACTCTGACCCTAGTGATAAAAGCCAAGAATTAACCCATCATGTTTCCCATGAGTCCATGAGAACAATACCCGAAGCCAGAATTAAACTCTGACCCTAGTGATAAAAGCCAAGAATTAACCCATCATGTTTCCCATGAGTCCATGAGAACAATAACCGAAGCCAGAATTAAACTCTGACCCTAGTGATAAAAGGCAAGAATTAACCTATCATGTTTCCCATGAGTCCATGAGAACAATACCCGAAGCCAGAATTAAACTCTGACCCTAGTGATAAAAGTCAAGAATTAACCTACCATGTTTCCCATGAGTCCATGAGAACAATACCCGAAGCCAGAATTAAACTCTGACCCTAGTGATAAAAGTCAAGAATTAACCTACCATGTTTCCCATGAGTCCATGAGAACAATACCCGAAGCCAGAATTAAACTCTGACCCTAGTGATAAAAGTCAAGAATTAACCTACCATGTTTCCCATGAGTCCATGAGAACAATACCGAAGCCAGAATTAAACTCTGACCCTAGTGATAAAAGTCAAGAATTAACCTACCATGTTTCCCATGAGTCCATGAGAACAATACCCGAAGCCAGAATTAAACTCTGACCCTAGTGATAAAAGTCAAGAATTAACCTACCATGTTTCCCATGAGTCCATGAGAACAATACCCGAAGCCAGAATTAAACTCTGACCCTAGTGATAAAAGTCAAGAATTAACCTACCATGTTTCCCATGAGTCCATGAGAACAATACCCGAAGCCAGAATTAAACTCTGACCCTAGTGATAAAAGTCAAGAATTAACCTATCATGTTTCCCATGTTTAGTTTTTATCTAGTTGCTAAGCCACTAAGACCACTAAGCCTAATTACCATTTTTCAGGGGTGACCAAAGAGTACTGAATGGGAAACTGGCTTGCTCAGTGTCTTCTGTTTCCTCTAAGGCTGAATGAGATATATTGTCAACATGTCTTAGTACTCCTTAAAAGTTTCCTTAACCTAGTTATAATGTTTACCAGTAAAACAAAGGTCATTGTGTATCTCGGACAGTGCATGGCTTAGTTATCCGTCTCATGGTCCACGGCTTGGTGTTATGCTTTCCCATGTGAATATTTTAGGCATACCAAAATATCATAGTTATGTGTAATATTAGCTTACTGTGATATAGCTTCTGTTATCATTTGTTAAGTTTGTATAGCTATAAAATCTCTATAAGAAGTGAGTAATACCCTGAACAAATCCATCACTTTCTGTGACTAGTGGTTCCTCAGTACCAGTGATCCACTGTGTCAAAGTTCCATTTGCTCACTACGATTGGTTCTTTTAGCTTCTCATGCTCATGGGCTTTTGATAACATCTATACAACCCCTAGCCTTAACCTGGTAGGGAAAATAAATATAGTAAGTCTCACTGCTGATAAGAAACTTTTTTGTTTTAATAATTACTCTATATATGGTTTGGCTGTAATTCATTAACTTTCTGTTACCTATATCTTTGTATTTTGGTTTGATTTATGATGATATTAATTTGTATCTGTAATTACAGTGTCTTCTTTGGATATTGCTATCCCTGGGTTGAACATGTAATGGGCTTTTGGATCAGTGTTCTACTTGAGTTAACAAAATTAAATAAATAAAATAAAATATTTATTTTTTTATTTACATTTGTACTCTAGTACACATACATTAAAGTGAATATTTTATACAAACAATACAAAGACAGTTTTGGTGAGTGCATTGAACAATACACATACTGTAAAAGAATGTTTGTACAAACAAAAGTATTGGAGATGGACACTTAAGTAGTAAGGAGGCAATGATAATTGAGTTTTTGGGCTGGGCTGATACAAGTGTGAAATAATGTAGAGAGAGAGAAAGAGAGAGGTTGTTGCATAGTAGAAAGAAGAGCCTTGGATAACGATCAAAAAGAAGATTAAAATAAAGTAAATAGTTTTAACAGTCATGACACTGCATTTTAAAGTTTACTGTGTCTCCACTTTGTAGATAAGTGTTGTAGAGTATTGTCTTTGTTTCTTTAAGATTTGATATTTAATGCTTTTTGATAATGACCAATATGATTTCTTAGATTTACAATAAACCCATCAGGAATAGCAAAGAGAGTAGAATTCACTCATTGTACTTCTACAATTTCAATGTTTGTGGTTTCTTCATCTCTACTGTTGAAACAATTCTTTAAGCTTCTCAGTGAGATGACCAATGCCATTTGTGGTTTGGTGAACGAGTCAGAGTTAGTTCACTTGGAAACACAGGTTGCTACAGTTCATGCCATATGATATCCATCCATCCACCCACAACCCCTTATTCATGCCATATGATATCCATCCATCCACCCACAACCCCTTATTCATGCCATATGATATCCATCCATCCACCCACAACCCCTCTTCCCATTTTTGCAAGTAGGGGCTGGGTGTCACTTCAACCATGGCAATCATTTAGGGGCAAGGTTTACACCTCCAGGTGGCAAGACCTGCCATGGTAATTCTTCCACACCACACACTTGCATGCACACTCGCACCTCTGGTCAATTTTGAGTGACCAGTCCACCTACTGCATGTCTTTGGAATGTGGGTGGAAACAGGAGCACCCTGAGGAAACCCATAATTTTTAGAAATAACCTTTTTTGAACTCATATTGTAGTCGATTATTTCCTGCAAAAGATGAAAAATACTTCCTTCACCACCAGACAGCCAGTGATCCTGTCTTTCCTGCAAGGCAGCTATATTCCTAATAAGCATTTTCAAGTCTTTTTAAGAATACTTTACATGTTCTTCTGATTTCTTATTTTCTCACATGCTCTTCAGCAGAGGTACTATTTCTTAGATGTAGGTGAGGCTTTTAAAGGTAAGGAGTTTAGTATAATATGCCTCTTTCATGAGGTTAAAAAATGCAAGTCACTGTTACCTAGGACTACTGCTTATTTTTAATTGTGTCATATACCAGATAAAAACAAACAAAAGATTTTGTTATCTACAATGATGAGAAGAAAAGTGCAGAGATAATGCTGTGTCCATGATCACTCAAAATATGTTTCCTAAGTATCAAGCCTTTGGTTATTTAGTTGGTAAGTAGTACATTAGCTGCCCTTCTGGGGCATTTTGAGCCTGTCCAATTTTCCTTGGTGAAAATCAGACCTCATACCTCTTGTCTGTGAGGCAAACACCTTAACTATTTTGTCAACCCCAAGAATAATATCAATGCTTCCTTAGCAAAAAAGCTGTATCTATCATGTGGTACACACACTGTCCCAGAAATGAACCACATTCTATCTGTATAGGTATACTGTACAAGCCAGTACTCAATGCACAAATAACGTTCATATGTAATTACTAGACTGATAATCCCAGGGGGTCTTTATAAGCCTAGCCATACTTCCCAAAGTGAGAATCAAACCCTGTACTTTCTGTTTGTGAGTTAAGCACCCCAAAACATGGTGTATATCATAAGTCTGAATGCTGAAACTTCGAACTAGGAAGTTCGAAGTCTTAAAATAACGAAGTCGTGGAACATCAAATTCTTTCCCAGGGAAAGAATGTGGTGGGCCGTTTCCACAGCTTTGCTATTTCCTCCACTGTGGTGTGATCTCGGAGTTGGTATATTTAAGTAGGGGGGTATGGGGGGCACAGCCCCCCACGTTAGTAACAGTATGTATTGTTTCCACATTTTTTACTGGAACAGCAATTTTTTTTTCCCTGGGGAAAAAAATGCTGTTCTGAGTGTTCTGAGTTTTCAGTTTTCAAACATTTGGGTTCAATATTTACATAGTTGAATTTTTGACAGTTTGCCTATGTGATATAGACCCTCTTAAACATTATAACTAGCCAGTACATTCCAAATTTCTTGTAGCATCACTTGTAGAGTTCAACCATTTTGAAACAAACTGCTAATGAACTTTCACTGTAAAAACCTGATCGTTTTGGATTTATTATTATGGTTTCTTTCTGTCTGCAAAGTAATGCATGTATTTGGACTAATGGTTTTAACTGTTTTATGAAGATACTGCAGTACATTCAATGACTGCACTCTTTACAAAGAAAACACACACACACACACACACACACACACACACACACACACACACACACACACACACACACACACACACACACACAAAGACCTTTTCAACCAGATAAGCCCTTCCTATGTAGCTGAAAAGAATTGATAGCAGAGTGTGTTCCTTGTCTTTTGCAGTAACGCATAAACCGGACTGGATATATTATTTTAGGTTGCTAGCTAGTCATTCCAGTTTTGAACCTAAATAACACATTCTGATATGATGGTAGCCTCATATAAGAACGTTTCAGGTGAATTTTATTGTCTGTGTATAAAGACAGCTAACCACAGAACATAAAATAGATTATACTGAAAACAATGCTAGATATCTTGATGTGCGCATGTAACTAAGCAACCATAGTCACTATTTTATATCTACTAATAATCACTGTGAGTAGTCACACTTTTAAATTTAAAATGAAGCAGGGAAACTGTCTGTTTTCATAACCTCCAATACAGGCTGTTTTTTGTAACTCCTTTCTTTTGGCATTTTGGTTTAACCATTTGGTATGCAGAGTCTCTGTTTTTCTTAGATGTCTGTTATATGTCCCCCAAAGATTGATAGAGTGTGTACCTGTTTTAGCCAGATATTGTATTTTGTTATTTCCTGCTCACGAACAGGGCCACCACATTTCTGTCTTCCAGGTTTTA
>NC_056745.1:240332802-240345302 GCF_019279795.1 Protopterus annectens
AGCACCTGGAGAATGGTAAACCTGCCTGATTACATCATAGCTGTGGCTTGTGATTTTAGTCATGCTAATGCCAGAATTATGTGAAAATTAAACATTCTACTTCTGTGTAGAAACCACATATTTGGGTGAGAGTTCAGCTCACTTCATTGCATCCACTTTATTATAGAAAATTGTATAGTCGCTTTGTAGTATCCAGCTTGTTTTATATTTCCCTGAGTTTGCCAAGTGATACTTACTGTTGTGTGAATGTGTATAAGCATGCACGTTACTGGTCTGACTATCACACATGTCTAGATTATGGATTGTTTTATCATTAAGTAAACATTGCAATCTTGGCTTTCATGGTACTCCATAGCTGAAAGAATGAAACCTTTCCATTGTGGATATTCACTGCTGTAACTGGTTTATAGATTGCAGTATAACGAATGAAAACCCTCCTCCATTTTCTTGCTGACAGATTGTCTACTCAATATTCATTCATTCTGGCAATTTTCTCTTCTTTCTACTGATTTTGATTTTCAGTCTTTTCATTAGACACTCGTATGGTTTATAGAGCCTTACTTTCTCTATTTTAGTTATATTCTCTGGGAAACAGAAGACTCTTCATTCTTGTTTGTTTTGCTCAGGCGGAGGAAGTCAGGTCTTGAAAACTGACACTAATGCTCAGATTCTGAAGTTTAAATGACCTAAAAATAAACAAAATGCTCAACCTTTCTCTGAAAATAAAAATAAAGTTCAGCAGGCAGATGTGCTGCGTCTGACTACAGCATGCATAGCTTAGGAAACAGTGTTGTACACCAGATGCTGTTCATAGCAGTCAGAGGAGCACCTGTTGAGATTCTGATGGTTATCAGTTGCGATTCTCAAAATGGCAGAAATTAAATAGAAAATACACCCTTCAAGACCTCTGCCTTCCTGTCAGGTGTGAATGCTCCCCACTCCAACTTCTTTAGATTGCCAGCCAGCAGAATGTTCATATCCATTTGCTTCTAGTTCAGGAGAGGGGCTGGATGATGAGGCCCCTAACCAACATGATACTGTGGAATCATTTCTAGATTGCCTTCCCCTTATTCGTAACATTCTGAGGCTGGGTGCACAGTAGATCCTGCCAAAGGTTTATCTCCTGTTATTCCTGTCATCTTGAGGCTGGATACACACTGAGATCATGCCAGAGATTTATCTCCACTTATTCCTGACATCCTGACCTGGGTATATAGTGAGATCATTCCAGAGATTACCTTACTTTATTCCTGATATCCCATGGCTGGGTGCCCAGTGGGAACCTGCTGCAGTCTCAGTAGATTTGTTTCTTTCCTTTACTTATTTGCCAGGTCCCATGGTCATAATTGGAGAGCAGGTATAGAACCATCAGGGAACATCCTTTCCAAAACATGTTAGTCACATTTACTCATTTTCTCTCTCTCTCTCTCTCTCTCTCTTCCTCTCTGTTGGCCTGTTATTTGGCATCTACACTGCTAACTGAACCTGGGTCACCAGCATCATATGCAGACTGTTGTCCACCTCTAAGACATGTAGCTGGAACAGGGAGTTGGTCATCTGATGCTTAGGCAGTTTTATGATAGAAGGTAGTAGATAACTGTTTACTGACAAGGATTGCAATTGATAGCCAGATGAGTGTTTTGAGGTATTACAGCAATCATTCAACCCACAAACCTATTTGAGAGAAAAATACTGCATTTAAACAGTATGGCTCCTTAGTTGGTTGAATAACAGAAGATGGCTCATTACTGACTATGACTGACTTTCATTAGTCAACCCACAGCCAGTGTGAAGATTGTAAAAACAGGGAACCTCACTTCCAGGGTTCATCATTCAACCCTGACTTTAGGTCACTATCTGTATTTAGTTTGCTTGTTTTGCTCATGTATGCATGCATAGGATTTCTTTGGTACTCTGGTTTCCTTACACTTAAAACATGCTGATTGACAGTGTGTACTAAAGTGTCAATTTCTGTCTACCTATATCTAGCTATCTGTCTATCTATCTATCTATATCTATCTATCTATATATCTATCTATCTATTGCATTTACCCTTGCCCTCATGTCATTAACTGTGGCTGAAAAAGATTTCCATTTAAAATGAATGAATGAATGAATACATAAATAAGAGAGTTATTTTGCTTACCTTGGAGTTGTTGTCATGCTTGATAGTAGAAAGTGAGATGGTAAGGTACAACCATCACTAGAAAAGACATGCTAAGTGAAAGACTTTAAAAAAGTAGCATAAAAAATCCTTTTTTGCTATTTTGACCCAGCTATCTCTTTTGCTGCAAAATTAGCATCTGTGGTCCCATATTTTTTCTATGTACCTTTTCCCTGCCTGCTTTCAACCATTAGTCCCATGCCAGTGGACCTTAAGAGTCTAGTGCTGGTGATGAGAGCTGTCTGAAGAAGGCCACTCCCCAGAAAACTGTAGAAGATTTTGGTCCCATGCACTGTGCTTTCCATCAGCACACTGCATACTAAGGGATCAGCTTTCTTTGGGAGATCAGGAACCAAGCCTTGTCCTAGTGGCTTGATGTTCTTTCTGGTTTTATCTCACAACTGGGGAGTTTCATGTCTAACGGCAGACCCTAACCAATCCCACACTGGAGAATTACATAGCATCCCCAACCTGACCCCAAGATGCAAGAAGAAAGTTTTGATAATCCTTCAGCAGCCTGTCAGTTATAGAACTCCCACAGTATCACCCTGCTAATGCATCCACCTTCTTGTGCCTGAGCCTTTGTGGCTACTCTGCATATACACAGCTTGATTAGACATGCATGCATACAAATATTTCAATCACCATCATTAATGCCCTTCTAGCCTGCCAGTTCCCACAATGAGTGTCTGCTTTTCTTAAAAATATCTATCTAGTGCTTGCTTTAATGTAATTTTAGTAGTCTAGTCTATGCATCAGCTGCTGTCTCAGTGAACCAATTAGTAAACTTCACATTCCTATAGAATCTTCTATATAGGTTGTCTGATTCTCTACTACTTTGTGATAACCCCAGACACTCCCAAACACTCCCAGAGGTAGTTGTCTCTAAATGCCCTACATACCTGAATATGATTTCTTCTTAAATATCTATATGAGACATTGTACAAGTACATATGTTCAATCTTGAGAACCCTCCCCATATTTATATAACCTAGTAAATAATATATATCATGGTACTGTAAGTTCTTGCTGAAATATTCTTAGGTCATTAATTCAGTTTGTGCTTTCTTTGGATCCAGTTTGTGTAGTTCTTTTTCAATATAATGTCATTTGATTTCAGTATCTGAGGTTACCTGGATGTTACTCAGACAACTTATCACCCCCTTTGTGGAGCCAACTGTTTTGCATAACATTTTGTAAATATATCTATAATCTATCGTGTCTGAAAATACATTTTAGAATCTACACACAGTTTATTAATTTGTATGTCTTTACTCCTTCCACATCTTATGTATTCATAAAATGCTTTCTTATTATGCTCAGTATCTTTATATAAATGTTCTTGATCTTGCCTCACACTATGCTTAATTTGTTTGATCAGCTTGCTTATTTCAGTTTTCAAAGTTGTAGTTCAACATCTTTTCAATTTCTTACATGTTTTTGTCTCTCACCTTAATCAAACACCTTGTTCTTATGGAAATATATCCTGCTGACATTGTGTGCCTAGATCCTGATGGTAAACATTTTTTTGTTGTTTTGCATTCAAACAATTTCTCATTCAAAACATTTTACATTCCTTCTGTATTTTTTCCACTGAACGCATAATTCTAATTAGTTTTGCATAGTGATTGGTTTGCTTCCATATAATCTATTATTAATCTTCTCTGCACTAGTTTAAATTCCAGTTTGGCAGAATTATCTAGCAACAAATTAACCTTATAATCCCATGATCTCTGCACATCAGTGGTAGTAAAACTGGACATGAAGTAACAGTAATTTCTTTAGGAACACAATGTCTAGTATGTTCCATTTCCTGGTAGATTTTTTTACAATCTGTAGCAATTGTTCCTGAACATATGTTGTGAATAACTGTTGTTGAATCAATCTTATTCTAGTCTGTTTCTGGTAAATTTAAGTCCCCAGTCACTATTATTCTTCCCATTTGTGTTTCATGTAAGAAGTGTATGAAATCCTGTAGGTCATCACCGCTTGACTTTGGTGGTCTGTACATGCCAACAATTGTCATATGTTCCAGGTTTGCCTTTATTGTCACAGTTAGACAATCTATATTATTTGTGTTATCATTGAATATGTGATAATCACAAGTCTCATAACTATCTTCAATCCTTATAACGGCTCCACCTGATTTTTTGTTAGAACGTCTGTTACAGTAAAAACATTTGTACCCTGACAGAACTGGTTTCCAGTCATTGTTCTTTAACCGTGTTTCACAAATAATAACAATTATCAGCCTTGTGGGAACTTAGCAAATTTCCAAAAAAAAACTTTATTATTAATGCTCCTAGCATTAACAACCATCAGAGATGCATCAAATGTTGCTGTCTATCAACTGGTACATTTTTGACCTGGCAAAAATCCTGCCTTGGGTTTGTCAAATATTGTAAAACATCTGCTGCAAAAATTCTCTTCCCTGATCTTGACAAGTGCATGCCATCATATCTGAACACGTTTCCAAAATTAGGCTTGGATGCTCTACACATTTCCATTTTTAAAACAGGAAATTTTTCGCGTAGGTATTTACCCCCAAAATCTTTTCATTCACGGTACCTGAATCTCCTTTCTATATATGATTTGTGAAAAATATGTCCTAACACCTCTACAAGCTGTGCTATCTAAGTGGGCTGTAAGTTCCCTATTAACAGTCAAAGAGTCCTTGTGGATGAGATAATATGTACCAACATGAATAAAAACAAATCCATACTTCCTTACATTAAGGCATTCTAAGGCCTGCCTTACATCCTCCATGTTTGTTTCTGGCAAGCATAACACTATTCAATGTTCAATATCTTCTCTGCAAATGTAAGCATCAGTTTCTCTAACAACTGAATCTCCAATAACAATAATATCTTTTCTAACCAGATCTGAATAATCTTCAACTTCTAATTCATTAATATCTGCCCTATACATTGTTACAAAGGAATGATTTTCATCACCGTTAGTCTTATTAATTCCACTCCTTTAATTGCTTATTATGTTTGCAAGCATACAGTTCTCATCCAGCTGGCTTTGTACATCCACACCTTGAACCCTGTTATCAACGTTTGTATTACTTCTCTTTTTTCTTACAGTAATGATCTTCAATCCCTCTACATTCAATTTTGATTTCTTCTTCTTCTCCTGCCCCTTGCCTCTTTTTTTCTACCTTTTCGTTTTGAACAATTATGCTATTTTCTGTAGATCAAAGGATTTCAGATAAAAAATAAATGTTGCATAACAAAGCAGTGTCCTTTTTAGTATGTGTTCTCTTTGTTTTACAGATATTTATCATTTTTTTCTTCTTTATTTGTTGTGAACTACTTCCTTTTTTAAGTTTTTTATTTTTTTTATTTCCTTCTATACATTCTGAATCCTTAGACTGCTGAATGCTTATATCCAGGATTCCAAAGTTGTGAGTGGCATCATCTTGTTTCATAAGGGTTGAATAGACAGCTCCTTTTCTAAATGTGTTCTATTTGCTATTTGCCTAAAATTATTCAGCTTATCAGTCCAGTCATTAATATATGTGACAACAGTTCTCCAATCCATACCAATTGCACAATTGCAATCATCATCAGTTAGTCTAGATTTACTACTAATAATAGTAAGCAAATCATCCAACTTTTGACATGAGGAACACACACCAAGATGGGGTTGTTTAGATAAGCCCTGGATGTCTGAGATATTTCTTCCATATACCAGGACACCTGTCTTTACTAGGCACCAGTCCTGCAGTGTACCAGGCTGACTTTTCTCCCTTCAGGATGGGCAGGATGGCACTGATCACTCATTCCTACTCTCCTGAACCAATTTCCTCAATGTATGTACTGATACTTGATGCCTGTTGATGTGTGCCATAGTCAAAGGTTTAATCATCTGCACCAGAGAGCTGCCTCTGTAGCCCATTATTTAAACTGAGGAGGTAGTGTTCTCAGAGATTCTTTGACTGAAAGCACATATTATCTGTTCCAAGCAGGTTGGAATACAGACCCTGCACAACAATGCATTTCAATTTGATCTGTGCTCTAAATATTCCACAGACTTGATTTGCCTTCTATTTCAGCATGCTTCAGTAAAGTGGCAAAATCTTGAGGACAAGTTTCAGAGGTGTTCTGTAACTGTTTATGGCATTTTGATTTTACAGTTACTCTGTGCGACATTATTTTCTGTTGAGGAAATTAATATTTTTTCTGTATGATGTGTACAGTGTGTTTAAAATAAGTTCAACTTGAAAATATTGCAACATATCAGATTTGTAAGTAATGAATTAATTTAATCAAGTCAAGAATCCCTTTGCTGTTATTATCAACATTTTGGTACCAAGTTTATAATTCTGTCATTTTTTAAAATCTACGTAGAATGTTTTTTTTTTTTAATTATGGATGCAGGTTTACATATGTTAAAAACTGAAAACATTTTCTGAAATTATCTTCAAAGAGATATATTATACATGAACATTTTTTCAATGAATATAGCCTTCTGGCTATACAATATCCAGACAAGACAAAAATAATTTTGGGGGGTGTCAAATGAAAATATGGGACACATTTTGAATATTACACTTAGAAACTTAGTAAGTAGCTATAAAAACAGGGTTTGAATTAGTATACTTTTTTGAATAATATGAAGCCTGAAACTCAGTCATTTTTGTTGTGAATTCAGTCCTCAATAATGAGTAAAAAACACAAATTTTATGTGGAATAGACTATAATGAGGCAAAAATCTTGACATTATGTGAAAATCTGTTTAGTTGAGTGGTATGCTTGAAAAGGGATTTCACATACATTGTGTAGAATCAACATTTCTTATGATAAATAAATACATTTTACAATTACTAAATTAGGTTTATGAAAAGTATATACCAAAGAAAGGACTGTATTAAAACATTGTCATGGAAAATGCCATCCCAATGACAGTCACTCAGCAAAATTCAACACTGCAATAACTGTGTCACCAGTACAAACTAATTTGCCTCAGGGAAGAGGAGTTCACAAACTATGAACAACAAAGGCATAGGGATAGTAGCCACATCAACTGCATTCATTAATTTTACCATTGCAGATATGCCAGGAAATACCAACTGACAAATGCACCTAAAATACAAAGCTTTTAACATGGTATCTCAGCATGAAAAATGAAATGCTACTGGTCATGTAGGAAAAAAATGTGCAGTAAGATTGGCATCTGAAAATTCATTAGCCTTTGTGCATGGGCATGAGAATGCATGGCATGCAGTTGATTATTACTTCACTATGCTGTGCCGCTGAGGTGCATCACTCTTCTGTACCTACATCTGGAACAGCCACCTCCATCCACAGTGTTAGTTAGGCAAGTAGGAAACAGAAGTAGAAGTAGGTTTGACAAGACTTTCCTGTATTTCGTGCAAGCACTGCATACATGAAAACACATACCTACTGAAACTTTGGATTCACTAATCTGCCTATTGCAGCATTGGAGGAAACCTGCAATACCAAGTCAAAAATCATGCAAAAACTGGGAGGACATGCAGATGCTATGCATAAGGCACCCCGAATAAGAACTCAGTGAGAAAATCTCTTGCTGCGAGCCAACACTTCTATTTATTGTATTATTGTATCACCCAATTAAGGCAAATTAAAGTATATCTTGCCAGCTCTGTTAGCAAACCATTACTATGATTTAGTCAATCTGAGTTCAGATACTGGCATGGGTATCTGCTACAATCCCTTGGAGAAAAGGTGACAATATTTGGGTGCATGCCCGAGGTGTGGTCAGGCTCATCAAGATGTGAACATGGTAGCTCCCTCACCATGCATGAGAAGACATAGTATCCACAGCAGTGATGTTGGTCATATGTCTCCTGCCCAAATGGAGGGGCTAAAAGTTAAAAGAAAGCAAAACTCTCCCTTTGTCAGAATACCAGTAAGGGCACAAGGAACTCCTATGGTTGCCTATGTGACATTCCCTCCAGAGCTGGAGGAGGTTTGATAATTGGCAGACATGTGGGAAAAAAGCATACAAACAATTAAAGTATATATTCACCCCACTAATGTCACCTGGGAGTACTTATTTGTATTTTTTCTTATTGCCTACTGTTATTCATATCTCTGCTCTCCAGTGAGTTTAGATTTCAGTGTTTCTAGGATGTCCTCATTTTGATTAAGCTTGAGTTAGTTATACTCTTTATGCGGAGACAGGGTCTATATTAAATCATCGAATGCTTAGAAAAGCGAACGATGATTTATCGACCCCATGTTAGAGAAAGCTTATAAACTCGAACACTTAGAACAGCGATTTTTTTTCCAAAAAAAAAAAAAACTTAAAACATAATATAACATGGGGGCCTTCACCCCTCACACCCCCCCCTACTTAAATATACCAACTGTGCCCCCTGATCCTACCCAAAATCTACTTGTGTATTTTCCAGGGTTATACCACTTCTTAGAAAGGGGAGGAAAGTCATTGAAATAGACTTTCGATGTCTGTGCAGTGACTGAAACCTGGTTCAAGGCTCCTGAGAGCACCCCAGCACTACCAAGTTACACCTCATATCATGCTTTTCGGCCCCAAAACTTGGACTGACCCACAAAAGGAGGGGGAGTATCCATATTCATCAAAGATACCCACACCTCCAGGTTAGTGGCAACGCACGAAGCATCGGAAATCATCCATGTGCAACTAACCGTAGGTAAAACTGCCCTACAGTTTGTAGCATGCTACAGACCACCCTCTCAAACTCAGGAACCCCACTCAGCCTTCCTGAAGACACTGGAGAGTATGAATGTCTCTCCAAATACCATCATATTGGGAGACTTTAACTACCCAAACATAGACTGGGAGCATTACTCAAGCCCCAACATCCTAGACCAAAGGTTCCTAGTATTCATAAACTCTAATGCGATGGAACAACTAGTCACCCCTCCCACAAGAGGAGACAATATACTAGACCTGATCATCACAAACATGGGGACACAATGCTCCACACTGGAAGTATACCCCTCATTGGTGAGATCAGACCATAAATTAATCTCACTGGAAATCCACATCCCGCCCCCTCCCCCAGCACAAAAGACCACAGTGAAGAATTTCTCAAAAGCTGACTTCACACTTCTTAAGACTGAAGTGGTAAACTTCAAGGCCCCTGGGCCAGTGGAAACCACAGCCCACACTACTGAATCCTTTATAAACGCTTTCTACGGACACCTTCAAGAATGCATGGATCATGCAATCCCAAATAAAACCAAGACCCATTCCCCCAAAGGCAGGCGTCCTGTCTGGTGGACCCCAGCCATTAACAAGCTTTACAATAGGAGGAGGAAGCTACTACATGACAGAGCAAAATCCCCAAAAGGGAAGGCATCTCTGGTCAGTACTAGCAAAAAAACTACGATCACTCATAAAATCATCCCAGAGAAAAATCGCAAAAGACACTAAAGACAATCACAAGGCCTTCTTTAGTTATGTTAGAAACCTGGGTGGAAACTCCCAGATATGCTCAGAGTTAGTCCAAAATGACAAAAAATACACTGAACCCACAGACATTGCCAACATACTGGCAGACAGGTTCAGTGCAAATTTCTCCCCCCTCCCCCCCAAAAGGAGAAATATCTATCCCAGCAGAGTGTAGCCTCCCTGACATCTCAGATGCCCAGGTGAGAGCCACCCTCTCCAAAGCTAAAAACACAGCATCAATGGGACCAGATGGTGTCCTGGGTTGCGTGCTACATGAACTCCAAGAGGAACTAAACCCGCACATAAGGCTGCTGTTTAATTTTTGCCTTACTACAGGATACGTACCCAAAGAATGGCGTACAGCAACAGTGGTCCCACTCCACAAAGGAGGTGCTTCTACGGACCCTGGAAATTACTGCCCCATAAGCTTGACGAGCCTGGTCTGCAAAGCTATGGAGAGGATTATTATGGAACTCATAAACAAAGACATTGGGGACCTACAGATACTGGATCCTACCCAATTCGGCTTTGTCAAGGGCAAATCCTGCCTTTTGAACCTGGTCGACTTTTTTGAAACAGTCACAAAGGCCATTGATGAGGGTAAGGCAGTTCACACAGCCTACCTTGATCTTGCAAAAGCCTTCGACACAATACCCCACTCGGGCATCATAGACAAGCTCACCAGCTTAAATGTAAACCCATATATTATAAGATGGGTTGCAAACTGGCTCAAGGACAGAACCCACAAGGTCAGAATTGCTGGAGCCATGTCAGACTCTAAGCCAGTCACAAGCAGTGTCCCACAGGGCTCGGTCCTGGGACCCTTCTTGTTCGGCATTTATTTTTTTTCTGAGGTGCAAGTAAACATAGGAGGACTGTGGCTAACAAAGTTCGCAGATGACTGCAAACTGGGTGCCATAATTGATACTCCAGCGGACACAAGCATCCTTCAGAAAGGCCTCATAGAAATGGATAACTGGTGCCAGAGCCATGGCCTTAAACTGAACGCCAAAAAGTGTGTAGTCATACCCTTTGGGAAAAACAAAGTGCCCACAAATTACCACATAGGTGGTAACCCATTAAGTATGGAAGAAGTAATCAGGGACCTAGGGACCCAAGTTGACAGTAACCTCTCATTTGACACTCACATTGCCAAGGTGGTTAGGAAGACCTTCTATATTACCCACCTTATCATGAAAGGATTCACATCTAGATCAAGAGATGTCATTGTGCCCCTATACTCTTCCCTTATCAGGCCCATGATTGAGAACAATGCCCCATTTGGGATGTACCTTACCCGACACCTGCAGCAGTTAGAAAGACCCCAAAAGTACCTCACCAAGAGGATCAAGGGTCTCAAACATATGTCATATGCTGCCCAGCTGAAGAAACTCCAGCTCTATTCAGTCGCATACCACCTACTCAGAGGCGATCTATGCCTGACGTACAAGGCCATGTCCAATCCGGAATTAATGGACATGCTCCACCTCAGAAAATCCAAATCCACCAGAGCCACGAGAGCGAGAGATTTGAACCTCAACACAGAAATAAATAGGACGTGCTGGAGGGACAGATTCATAACCCAGAGGCTCCCTACACTCTGGAACAGAATCCCAGTCCATGTTAGGCAGAGCCCCTCACTGACTCTCTTCAAGAGAAACCTTGACGAGTGGATGGGAGATCGTGGGTTTACCCCGGGGGTCATCTCTGTGTCACTACTAGACAGAGGCACAGTAAACTAAACCCCAAATGGGCATAGTATTCTCATTCCAAGGGGTGGCGAAAGCCACACACACTCTGGCTAGGCTTATAAATGCCCTAGGGCAGATAGCCTAGTATGAACCTATGAACCTATGAATTAGTTTCCTTTCAGTGAAATGTACCATGCTCTGTATAAGCTTCAAAGCCTTGATGAGCTTAACTTGCACTTGTGTTGCTGCTTGGGAATGTGAAATGGGAGGCAGCCACACCTTTTATAATTGAAGTTTGACAAACAGATTATCAGATCACTTATGTTGTTTCCCTCCAGGACTGAAGATAACACTATTCTTGTGGTTTCTTTCTGAAGAGAATGGTTAGAGGACAAAAGAGATGACTCATCAGGACTCTGAAAAAAAATAAAATAAATCACTCTGACAGCCTATGACAGAAAATTAAATCAACCAGTTTCTTCATTGTTTAGAACAACTGCTTTACACCCTGTAGAGTGTGCATGTGGTAAACCTGATCAAGTCTGTTTAGGAAAGAAAATCTAAAGACCATCTGTGTTGGAATGAACAGTATGAAAAGTAGAAAAAGGTCATGTGCTGACATTTTCTTCAACACCCTGATAGGCTTGTCTTTAAAATTATTTTAACAGACGACTTCAGAAATATTATTTACTGATCCTAAATTTAGCTTTAAAATGTGAACACATACCTTCACTTGTTTTGAAAAATACTTCACAAGCTTTAGCTACCAGGATAGGATTAAGTATGGTTTACAATTCCCAACAGCTTTTGATTGTGATCTTCAGCTGAAGCAACTGAAATGTATTAATCATTTTGTTGAATCTTGTATGTGATTGTGTTACCTGAGAGTCAAAGTTGGTAATGCTAGGATCAGAATTAATGTTCCTGAAATACCACTGAGACCCCTTCTCTTTTGCTCTTTTCCCTCTGTTTATTATTAAGCTTACTACTAACATGCCTGTTTTGTCAATCTGACTGCATGCTGATATCATCTTCATTTTTAGCTCTAATTCTTAGGTTGCAGCAAAGAGCCACCTTGAACTTAATACTGCCAGTGTTTACTGTTGGTCAACACTTATTTTTTTTTCTTGCCAGCTTCAAAATATGACCACACGCACACACACTTCACCTTCAAGTCAATATAAGGCTTTGCCATAGCTCAGAGACATGTCTTATTG
>NC_056745.1:240350302-240550302 GCF_019279795.1 Protopterus annectens
CTTCTGGCTGAGTAATTCCAAGCATTTTTGGGTGTTGCCCTTAAGACTGCAGGCACATTTGAAAAATGCCTTATGGTTATCCTTAGCTTAGATTAGCTTTTGATGACTTGACTATTTCCTGATTTGCTTGTTTAGACTGATGAGGAAGTTTTGCTCTGCTGTGCACATTCTTTATTACTCCTAGATTTCAGGAACCACCTTCTCCTACTATATTTTATACTATTCAACTATATCTTCTGTGGAGTATTCCTAGTAGTCAAGCATACATCAAACATGTAACATTTATCAGTTTCTTTCCATGTTAATTTACATGCACAATGTGATGAACACTCTCTCACTCTCTGTTGCAAGTCAATCCACACAAAAATACCAACAAACTGTAGTTAGATGTAGGAGATCACAGGACACCACTGGTACCACCACACATGATATTTTTACTGAGCGCTTTCATCTTAATATTAGACTTCTTCAGAATGAGGAATACATCAAATACAGCACCTTAAATACCAACTCCTGCCCTCGCATTGGTTTAAAATACAAAATAGGTCCCTCCCATATGCATTAAGAAAATCATAAAAATAAGCCTCAAATGTTTTTTTTTAATTCACACAATTATCACAAGTACGAAATCACATAAGTATGAAATAGATCAAAAGTATTTTAAACATCATAAACATTATAAAGTTGTAGGTAGAAAAATATGCCCTAATAACACCATTTTTTTATATAAAATATGCAGATTTAAGCTTCAATAATGGTCCTAATGATATTTTATCAATCAGCCCAGGAAATTCACATGCATTAATTTTAATCTGCCACTTTAACTCTTTAAACTCTAGAAAGTCATCAAAAGACCCTTCCAAAGGTCCTAGGTCTACATGATTGATAACACAGAAATTAAACTTATATGTGGGATGGGTGTTAACATGTTTAAAAAGGGTATGATTTTCATTTTTGTGATTAATATCATAAATATGTTGGTACACTCTTTTTCTAATAGCCCTTTTTGTCTTTCCCACGTAGAAACCATCACAGGACTGACATAATGCAACATATACCACACCTTTGGAGTAACAATAATATTTTTTCAAAGGTTTTATTGTGCCAAAGTTCTTAATTTTAATTTGTTCCTGGTCAACCATGTAGTTACACTGGGGGCATCTTCCACATTTGAAACTCCCTCCTTTTGTTGGTTTACTGACCTTTCTCTCTAACATACCCTTAAATGAGATTTTTTTCTTGTAAACTACCACTAGTTTTTCCCCTACCAGGGTAAGGACATCAGGGTCCAACCTAAACACTTTCCAATGTTTTAGGATAATCTCCCGTATATCATAGAAGTCAGTGTTAAAAGGTAGGACTAAGGCTCTATGAAAACTAGTGCCCTCTCTAGGGCCATCCATTCCCACCATACCTGTGTTGGTGTTCAAAGGGGCTTGAAATATTCCCTCCACTCTTTTCCTTTTTACTTCTTCGACTATGTTTTCCACAAATTCATCCGGATAACCTCTCTTCCCCAACGTCCCTTTTAATACATCACATTCATTCAAGAAATCCTCATTTTCTGATATCATTCTTGCCAATCTGACATATTGCCCTTTCACCAAAGCTTTCTTTTGGTGAGTGGGACGCCAGCTATGTTAATGTAATAGGGAGTTTGAGTATGTGGGTTTTCTATACAAATGAGAGATAAAGATTTTTTTGTTATAGTCTAAGTAGTTTAGTTTGTCTTTGTCCACAGTCATGGTGAACCTTAAAAATGGAGTTGTCCCATTTAAATATTTAAAGAACATCTGTAATTTTTCTTCCCCATCTTTCCAAAATAGTAGTAAATAATCTAAATAACATCCATAAAGGGCTCAGGAGCTTATAAATGGTGACTACAAAATATATGTCTTCCCAGTGTGATAAGGGAGACAGATGGCTTAGTGGTTAAGGTCTTCACCTCCCATGCACAAGGTACAAGGTTCGATCCTGACCTCCGACCAATGCCTGTTTGGAGTTTGCATGTTCTCCCTGTGTCTCCATGGGGTTTCTCCCATATCCAAAAAATATGCTGAGTGTTTCCATCTCAAACTCACCAATGAATGGAGCTGTGGGTGATAGCACAGACTCTACATGGTGCCCTATAGGGGGAAGAGTTGTACAGACCAACCGCTTTGGGCATCTACTGTGGTGTGCAGTATCCTCAAGATAGGAAAACACGGATAACAGACTGTGAGCTGTGGCAGGGCTAGCCACTTGATGGTGTAAAATATGGCTCTAGGTGATTCGGTCATGTTGACTAATGTTGACAAAAATGGATATGGGTAGTAAACCCGTAATAAGTGGGTTGAGGATCCGGCCTACTCTGACCCACGCCAGGGACCCATGCTAATGGTGGGAGGGGTATATGTGCCCCTATTGGCCAGTGTGTGCCCGCCATAAAGCCCAGCAGCCCTGGGTCAATAAGCTACTGGCTGGCCTGTGTCTAGTTGCCCAGCCTGGGTTACCTGGGATAGCTCTGTTGAGCAAAAGCTGGACGTAAAAGTAACCAACCTGCCAAACATGAACTATGAATTGCTACACTTAATGTAGGTTCACTGACAGGATGCAGCTTGGAAGTGGATGACATGATGATACAGAGGAGGCTGGACATCCTATGTATCCAGGAGATGAGATGGAAGGGCAGTGCAGCAAAGCCACTTGGCTTGGGATTCAGTCTACTCAGGTGGAGGGCAGGCTAGAAATGGTGTAGGAATTGTGGTGAGAGAGAGGCTCCAGAAGGCAGTAAGGGATATCATCAGAATTAATGACAGACTCATGGCAATCAGACTCCAGTGTAATGATAGGGCAGTATTCATAATCTCAGCCTATGCCCCACAGCAGGGTTGTGATAGTGAGGAAAATAGTGAATTCAGACAGCAAGTTGCAGGGCTATTAGATAAAGCAGGACAACATGAATTGGTGTGGATAATGGGTGATTTGAATGCACATATTGGGACAGACAGAACAGGATATGAGGACTGCCTAGGTCCACATGGGTGGGGCAACAGGAATAAAGAAGGAGAAGCCATTCTAGACTTCTTTCTGGCAAATGGCTTGATAGTAGCCAACACATGGTTCAGAAAGAGAGACAATCACAAGATCGCATACAACAGTAGTCAACATGCAACTCAGGTAGACTTCCTCCTAGTAAGAAAAGGGCACTGGGGCTGAATCCGTGATTGGAAAGTCATCCCCAGTGAAACAGTCAGCCCACAGCATAAACCACTAGTTGCCACAATCAGCTGCAAGCAGTGGTCAGAGAAGGCTCTAAGGTCAACAGAGACCAGGCGGCTGAAGACCTGGAAGTTGACTGGAGAGAAAGTACAACAGTTCAAAGAATTACTCAGGGCTCCAGCACCCCAAGAGGAGGAGGAAATAGGTGGAGCTGAAGAAGAATGGCAGTGCCTAAAAACAGCATGTGTTAGGACTAAAGAAAAGATATGTTGGCTGAGTCAGGTATGGAAATAAGGTACATAAAGAAAGCTGGTGGTGGATTGCAGAAGTCCTGGAAGTCATCAAAAGAAAAAAGGAGTGCAGGAAGAAGTGGGAGAAAGAAAAGACTGACCAGGCTAGGAAGGACTACTGATTGGCTAACAAAGAAGCTAAGAAAGAAGTTGCAGTAGCAAAGATTAGGGCATCGGAGGCAGTGTACCAACTTCTGGAAAGTGACTCAGTAAGGGGCACAAAGAAACTATATCAGGTTGCAAGGCAAAGACAGAAATATAAAGATAGTCAGACACCCTTCATAAGGGATGTCAGCAACAACCTGCTCACCAGCCCAGAGGACATTAAAGGCAGATGGAAGGAGCATTTCCAGCAGCTTCTGAATGAAGAAAACCCCACAGAAGCTGTACTGCCCCAGAAACAGCCTACAATGAGAGAAGAAGAGGAGCCCATCCTAGAAGAAGTAAGAACAGCACCAAGGAAGATTAAGTCAGGGAAAGTAGCAGGCTTAGATGAAGTCACAGCAGATATGATAAAGATGTTGGGTAAGATAGGGGAGAAATGGCTCCTGAGGGTACTAATAGCTGTGTGGAGAGAAAGACGTATCCCAGATGACTGGAGAATAAGCATACTGAGCCAATGTACAAGAACAAAGGGGATATCCACAACTGTGGGCAGTACAGAGGCATCAAACTCCTATCACATTGCATGAAAGTTCTGGAGAGGGTGCTTGATAAACAGATACGCAGAGTAGTAGAATGTAAGATGGCAGATGAGCAGTTTGGATTCAGATCAGGATGCAGCACAATTGACCTGATGTTTGCATTGAGACAGATACTTGAGAAGAAGCTAGAGATGAAGAGAGAGTCCAACTGGGAATTCCTAGACTTGGAGAAAGCATATGACAAGGTCCCAAGAAAACTGATATGGGCAATACTGAGGTGGTTTGAAATCCCAGAAACATTGGTAGAATTAGTGCAGGCTATGGGGTCTACTTTATTCCCGCGAAAGCTGAATCGGTTGAATACAATTCATGTGAACCATAATGAGCAGAACGCGAATACGTCGAACGCACTAAACCATGAAATTCGAAATCTCGATCTCTCATAGTTGGCCAACCCCACCGCCTGCAACATACTACCAACCGAAACACAGTAAAAAACAGCACATACACACACTAACCAAAACCCTACTTCTAACCCTAAAGTAAAGCACCAAAACCCTACTTCTAACCCTGCACTAAACCCTACTTACACAACTATCTATGCACTATCCTTAACCCCTCCCTAACCCTAAGGTCCGTAACTACTGCACACTTACCGTACTGAGCTATACCCAAACTAAATTTTCCACACATATACACTTAACAAAACCCTACACTAAACCTTACATACATTACCTATCTATGCACACACACTTATCTTATGGAGCTATTCCGCAGATGGGCCAACTATGCAAATTCGATATTTCTACTTTCGCGATTTAGTGCATTCGACGTACTCGCGTTTTGCTTGTTATGTGTCGCGCAAATTGTATATGACTGATTTGGCTTTCACGGGAATAAAGTAGACCCCAGCCTATGTACAAGGACCCAGTGACTCAAGTACAAACAGTGTTCGGCCTCACAGAGGGGTTCCCAGTGGGTGTGGGTGTACATCAGGGTTCAGCTCTGAGCCCACTGCTGTTGATACTGGTGATGGACTACATTAGCAAATAGGTTGGAGGGGATGGATCAACAAAGCTGCTGTATGTAGACAATGTGGCAGTACAGGCAGACTTTGAGCTAGAACTTCAGCAAAGAATGAGAGAATGGAATGCAAATCTGAAGGCGGATGGGATGAAACTAAGCACAGATAAGACAGTGGTAATGGCAGCAAACTGGGGAAGTCAGAAGAAGCTGAGAATAGAGATAGAAAGGAAGATAGTGGAACAGGTAACTAGCTTCAAGTATCTGGAAGGAGTAGTTGAGGAGAAGGGTAGTCTGAATGAAGAGGTCAAAGCTAGAATCAGAGGGGCTGCAGCCAACTGGCATAGAGTATCAGGTGTAGTCTATGACAGAAGAATGCTAAAGAAGCTGAAAAGTAAGGTGTACAAGACAGTGGTGTGACCAGTACTACTGTATGGTACAGAAACCTGGGCAGTAAAGGCAGAACAGCTGAAGAAGCTAGAGGTGATGGAAATGAAGTGCCTGAGAAAGGTGATAGGATGCACACTGTGGGACAGATGTAGAAATGTGGACATAAGAGCAGAAGCCAAAGTATCTCCAATTGCAGAAAAGATCAAAGAGAACAGATTACGGTGGTTTGGGCACATGTGTAGAAAAACAGAAGACAATCTGGTGAGGAAGACTTGGGACAGACAGGAAGAAGGTAAGAGGAAGTGAGGACATCCAGCAAAGAGGTGGATGGAATGTGTGAAAGAAGATCTGTGACAGTCAGGCATGAGTGTTGAAGTAGGCAGGAGTGTGGCACTGAATTGAGAGACTTGGCGACAGTTAACACAATACCCCGACCCCATGTAGAAAAATGGAAAAAAGGGGGCTGATGATGATGATTCCCAGTGTGATAAAACTATGTTATCAAAGGCAGGGGCACAGTATGCGCCCATAGCTACCCCTTGCCTTTGCTTAAATAATTGCTCTTCAAAACTCAAAAAATTGTTCTCAAGAATTAATTCCATTCACATTCTAACTATCAAAATGGTAATATGTTCCATAGTGGTATTCATACATAAAAAATCATAAAACCACTCTATACCTTGCTCATGGGGAATTACAGAGAAAAGATCCATATGTCAGTTGTCACCATCATTAAATTATTGCCATAGATTCCTGGGACTTCTTGGGAAAAATTAGGCAAGAAATCTATGACGATAATTTATTGATGGTGACCTAACTGTAATTACTGAAAGTACACTTACCCAAAACTCTAATCCCCGAGACTACTTCACCTAAACTGCTAATCACCGAAGCTACGGAACACCACACTTTTGAATAGGGAAACTAACCACTTGGCCACCAGCGAAAAATAACAACACAGATACAAACTACACCTGCCCGAGTGGGGCTTCGCCCCTCCCACACCCCCGTAACTAAATATACCAACTCCGAGATCACACCACACTGGTGAAAACGGCAAAGTTCACCCTGGTGGCCAAGTGGTTAGTTTCCCTAGTCAAAAGTGCGGTGTTCTGTCACTTCAGTAATTAGTGGTTTAGGTGAAGTCATCTTGACGATTAGAGTTTTAGGTAAGTGTACTTTTGGTAATTACAGGTAGACCCACATACATATATAAACATATATATAATATATATCTTTTGTAACCATAATTTCTGGCATTAAAAGTAATTCTGAAGTCATAGTGTATCAGAACTATAGAAACACATTTGTTTGTTCGTTTAATGTCACTGAAATGTGGCAATAGGAAATAGTCTTTTTTCAGCTATATTCAGAAGCTGTCCCTGAGATGGAGCTTGTGGAATTTGTTTCTGTTTTGATCATATAGTGCTGTGTTAAACATTTAAACATTCCCCTTCAACATCTTAGGATGACACAGATCAGATTTCACTTTGCACATTCTGGTTCATCTCCTTTCGTATACAACAGAACCATATCATGATCCCACTTTAGTCTTTTTTGTTTTAAGATGGAATGCTAAGGAGAATTACCTCTTCCTTTTAGCTGAAACTCTTTCTAAGCTGGATCATTTCAGGGCACCACTCTGGCACGTCCTCATTAGTGTTATTGTCATGCCAGAGGGTGTGGACTGACAGTTCTCAAACTTAGTGGAAAAAGTTCACCTTAGTCTATACTGGTTTCCATAGGTTCACATATGCTACTTCTCTGGTTACCATCTTGTCAGTACCTGTTTTGTCATGGACAAAAAGTAGTTTCTGATAAAACTACCAACAGGTGACGTGTAAATTAATCAGTCTTCAGTTAGTCATCAGTCAGTTTGTTCATTGTTTGCCAGGTTTGTGTTCTTCTGCATGTGTGAAACCATATAATTTGAACACTGTGCTCTCGGACAAATAAGTTTCAAAAATATGCTGGATTTAGTGTTGATGTATGAAACCACAAATGTCAAAGCACTTTTTAAAAGCCAGAATGTGAGCATGCTGAACCTAGAGCTATTTGTTTAATAAATCTCTCGCTCTTTCTTCCTAGGAATCATCCTAGGAATATGGCATCTGTGAAGGCGGGTCCAGGAAGACGTTCCTTAAGTCCAGTTAGCAACCGTTTCTCTGAGAAAGTTCAGCTCCAACAGCTTAATGAACGTTTCAGTAAATACATAAATGGCGTAAAGAACATGCGAGACCAGCTAACCCAGGTCTGTAAGATGAGATCTCAGTGAACAGTAAGAAGGGGAATGTTATACCCATTTTGCAATAAGTTATCAGCTTTTGTCTTTGTTCCACCTACACACTTATTGGCTATATTTTAGATTAAAAAGTATTATAACATGTCAAATGAATGCTACGGTTCTTTGATTGTATTTTGTTTATCACATAATACTTACTTTTCAGATATCTACAATTTGAAAAATAATGCAGTAAATATTTACGACCCAATCTAAATAGTATTCCAAACCAATGAAAGCATCTCACCATGATGTTATCATTGAATATGGTATATAAATCTTTTTTGCTGTGGAACTTTTAACAAATGACCATGTTTTAGATCACAAAAAGTTAGTTGTATTCCTCACTAATTTGGAAATCACTAGGCATAAATCATATGCATCTCCTTTTCAAGTAGTTACTAAGAAAGGCATGTAAGCATAATCCACTAATGACAATTTATGAAGTTGCCAGTTTAAAAGCATAACTATGCTTTATTGCCATTGCAAGGAAGTCTTTAATGTTTTTGCAATATTTTTACTTTCATTGAGCAGAAAACCTACTTATTCAGAGGTGGAGGAATGTTTTTCAGGGGTCACACAGAAAAATGTTTTCAGAATGGCTTTATTTCAAAGTGATCACTTGTGCCTAAAGCAATATGCTCTGAAGAAAGTATTCCAGTAATATTCTTGGTTATTTAAATATTTTGACTGTCCTCTGTAGTATGTAGCACAAATGCTGATTAGCAGTAAATATTCCTCAAATGTTAGGGTGGGCAGTGCCTGGCACTAATGCTGATGAGTGACAATCGAATACATCTTGCATGGCACAACACTAGGGGAGGCAGATTATAGCATCTTTAACACTGACATCATCCCCAGGATTCAAAAGGGTTACACTAAGTGTACACTTAGTATGTACTCTCTGTATTCAAGAACATCCTTACCACATTTCTTGTGCTGTCTATTCACTCAGAAAGGCTATATTAAGTGTATGCATAGTGTAGACTTAGTGGTAACCATCTTTTCATTCTGTCTTACCTTTTTGGCAGAACTTTTTGGAGATTTGAGCATAGCTATTGATTCTAATTACTGATAAATATAGTCAGCTTATCTAAAATATATCCACATGCCCATATATCCCCTGTATCTCCCCAGCCAATGTTATGTAATGTGTACTTCAGATATCTGTTTGTCTGTGCACTGTGTTAAGTTGGAGCTTGCACATCCTTCCTACGTGTGCATTTTTTATCTGGGTACTTTGATTTCCTCCTCTCACTAAAATAATGCTGCTGGTTGACTTCTGTAGGGACCGGTAGACTTACCTGTTTAACAAATGAATAAACAAAATTAAAACGACATATAATTAAGTGAACCATAAGAAAAGTATACAGAGTAATTAAACTCCTTACATGCACCAAGCCCCTTTCTTTCCACCCCATTTTTAATATTTCTTAGAATGTTTTCTTTTCCCCCAAAAAATAAATAACCAGGGTGAATCAGATAGATGAGGGATGTTTTTATTGTTCAGAATGCCCCCCCACTCCTGTAGTTTAATTTCCATATTTTTGAGCACATATGATTTTCAGTTTTTGGGTACAATCAGTGCCAAAAAAATAACAAAAAACTTCAGTACACGTTATGATGTAGACTTTCTTTGTTTTTTATTGGCATGCAACAGTTGTATAAAGTTATTTCTGATTCATAAACCCCCTCATTAGTGCAATTTATTTCTGATTAATTACAGTTTTCAAGTATTCTTTGCTATTCCTTACAGAATGGCATTAATGTGGCTTTTTTATATCGCAATGACTTCTCCAGATCTTCCCAAGTTCTAGCTCCTTGCGGATCCATTTACCAAGTTCATCTCCCCTTATGATAAACTCGCAAAGCACTGCTTTCTATAGGAAATCACTCACAATGTGGTTTTAAGCTTGCTCTGGCAGCGATTACTTCATGTTGGAAGAGTTCTCCTTTTTCCTGTTTGTGTGACCATGGAGTTTATATAAGTGTGGGGTGTGAGGTGGGTGCTTCCATTATAATTAGAGGAATTCCAACTTGCCAAGGATCAGAATCCACAAACTGCATTCCCCAATAAAACTGGCCCCCAAAATATTTTTAGGTGTTTTTTGCAATGTTATGGGGGACCTCCCACAGCCTCCGAACTAATATATACCAACTTCATTGTTTCATGAACTAAAAAAGGGGGAAATTACCCACCAAAAAGTGATTACCTATGGATCCTTGGCAGGTTGAATTTTGGGCGAATGACACTTGAGAGTTCAATTTATGACCACCCATAGCTAAACCGTGGTAGGCTTACCTCACACATAGGGAGGTCTAGAGGGCTTGATCCCCTGCAAAAACACTTACTTTTAAGTTTGTTTGATAATTTGAATCATGAGAAAGTTAACTGGCATGCTTTTGTCCTCAGTGAGTTAAACATTAGGGATTACTAGTGATTTTGTGCATATTTTGTTAAAATAGATGGAAACTATTATAAAAGAATGATTTTTCATTTCCGATTGAAGTCTGACTTCAGGATAATTGCGGTGTGAGTAAGGTTGTTGTTTATAAGGCATTAAGAGAAGAAATGTGTATCTAATAAAAAAAAAAATTTTGCCTTATGTCTAAAACCATTGAGGAGGTACTTGGGTGATATATTTTCAGATACAAGTGATGAACATTTATTTGATTTTAATGAAAATGAAAATCGTGTTTAAAATTCTTTCGGGTGTCACTTTATATTAAACAGTTCTAATGAAAGCTCCCAAACAGCTCTGTATTGCAAATAGTCTAAAATGTAATTCATTGTTAGGGCAGTGACCACCTAAAGTTTATTAAAAGGAATATAATGAAACTGCCGTTCTCCATAGCTGAGAGAAATTGACTAAAAATGTAGTCATAATGAATAATTTTATATAAAAGGGTATGGTCTCAACATGCTAGAGAATGAGAAAGAAGTTGTACTCTCGGGACAGAAATAACATTTTTTTCCAGGGGAAAACAATGAAAATATATACAAGGAAGCTTTCATAAGTGGCATGCTGCATTTGATGACTGACCATATGCAAAAATCATCTATGCTGAGTTCTTCCATTGTGATGCATTTATGGGCATTTTGCTGTTGATTAGGAACTGATTAGTGGCCTTTAGGCAGAGGATTGGATAGGATAAGAAGGAAAGATATGGCAGTGACTGGTCAGGTCTTTCTGTCTTTTCAGGGTGGATGTAGGGCACCACAGTCTTGCTACTCAAATGACCCAAACATGGATCAGTAAAATAGCAATGATAAGACTGCAGTATCTAACTGCTGGTTGCCTCACACTTCTGTTTAATAGTGCCTTTGCAGAAGGATGGGTCTGCTGAAGCAGGATTTAATTATGCAGATGTCTGAGAAGGATACATGGTTGGTTCATAGGTCGGTACTAGGCTATCGGCCCTATGGTCTATACAAGCCTAGTCATAGCAATTCCCTGGCTATTTCTTCCCACACTATTTACTTCCCTGGACCCCTGTCTAGCAGGGCGACTGACATGATCCCTGGGATGAATTTCCTTTCTCCCATCCAGTCGTCAAGGTTCCTTTTGAAGAGGGCCAAAGAGGCGCTCTGCTTGACATATATGGGCAGTCTATTCCAGAGTCTGGGGAGTCTCTGGGTCAGGAACCTATCCCTCCAACATGTTTTGTTTATTGTGATGACAAGGTTTAGATCCTTGGAGCGTGTGGCTTTGAGAGATTGGGATTTCTTTAAGTATAGCATGTCCAACAGCTCTGGGTTTGACATGGCCTTGTATGTTAAGCAGAGATCGCCTCTGAGTAGATGTTATGCGACAGAGTATAGCTGGTGTTTTTTAAGGTGGTCAGCGTAGGGCATCTGCCTTAGGGCTGTGATTCTTTTAGTGAGGTATTTCTGGGACCTTTCCAGTTGTTGCAGATGTCTTGAGAGGTACATACCAAACGGGGCATTGTATTCTATAATGGGTCTAATGAGGGATGAGTACATTGGGACAATAACCTCCTTTTTTCTGGATGAAAAGCCCTTAGTGATGAGATATGCCACATAGAAGGATTTCCTGATTGTTGTGGTGATGTGGTTATCGAAGGTGAGACCATTGTCCACCTGTGTCCCTAAGTCTCTTATCACACTTTCGGTGTTTAATGTACTGCCACCTATGTGGTAATTCACATGTACATGTTTTTTCCCAAAGGGGATAACTATACATTTCTTGGCATTGAGCTTGAGCCCATGGCTCTGGCACCAAGCATCTGTTTCTGTAAGGCCCTTTTGTAGAGTATCTACATAATTTTGGGATTCAATAATGGCTCCCAGTTTGCAGTCATCTGCGAACTTTGTTAGCCAGAGTCCCTTAATGTTGGCCTGTACTTCAGAGAAGTAGATGCCAAACAAGAGCGGCCCTAGGACTGAACCCTGAGGTACTCCACTTGTCACTTGTCTGGGGCTGGATTTGGAGTCTGCTACTTTTACAGTGTGGGTTCTGTCAGTAAGCCAGTTGGCAACCCATCGAGTGATGTAGGGATTAATGCCCAGCTTAGTAAGTCTATCTATGATTCCAGAGTGGGGGATGGTGTCAGAGGCCTTGGTGAGGTCCAGATAGGCTGTGTGGACCGTCTTACCCTCGTCCACATCTCTGGAGACTGATTCGAAGAAGTCAATCAGGTTCAGGAGACAAGATCGACCCTCCTCGAACCCAAACTGGGTGGGGTCCAGTGTTTGAAGGTTGCCAATGTCTTTGTTTATAAGTTCCATGATAATACATTCCATGGCCTTGCAGATCAGGCTAGTCAGACTGATGGGGCGGTAGTTCCCAGGATCCAAGGTGGATCCCCCCTTGTGGAGTGGGATACCTGTAGCTGTGCACCACTCAGTGGGCACGAAGCCTGAAGTGAGGCTATGATTAAACATGACACTTAGGTGAGGTGCCAGTTCATTTTGTAGTTCATGTAATACACAGCCCAGGATGTCATCTGGTCCCATGGATGCTGTATTCTTAGCTTTGGAGAGTGTGTTTTTTTACCTGTGTGGCCATTATTACCAGAATTTGACAATCTTCCGGTATTAAGATGGGCCATTTAGGGGGTGAGAGGGGGGTGAAGTTGGCACTGAATTGATCTGCCAGAATATTGGCAATATCCTTGGGATCAGTATATTTAATGCCATTCTGTTGTAGCTCAGAGCAGATCTGAGCATTGCCGTTTAGATTCTTGACATAGTTATAGAATGCCTTGTGGTTGTCTTTGGAATCTTTGGCAATTTTATTTTCAAAACTAACTTTAAGGAAACCCCCAAAGCTCCCTTTAGCATAGTGTGCTTGAACTTTGCCATGCAATCTAATGCCCGTGAGAGGAGGATCAAATGGGCTAGTGAAGGGGGAGCTGACAGGACACTGAAAGCAAGTGAGAAGGTGGCCAATTTAATTTAAAAAAAATCTAGCAGCTGCCTGCACCGGTGGCACACCTCTCAGAATCTTAGCACAAGAAATCAAGACAAAGGATAAAATAATGGGGGAATAATGGCCCCAAAATAGGGACATATTTTAAATATTGCGCTTATAAACTTATAAAAGTAGCTAGCATAATAGGAATGGTTTTAGCATGCATTTTCTGAATGATATGAAGTCAGAAACTCAAATGTATGTCTTTATTTAGTGACTTCAATCCTCAGGAATTTGCCAGAAAATCACAAATTTTACAAGGAACAGACTAAACATATGAGGCAAAAATCTGGACATTTTGAAAAATATCTGGAGAGTTGAGAGGTATGGGCAATGGGATAGAGGACTAAGGCCCAGACTACAGCAGTGGCAATCCAGCTTTGATTGGTGGCTCAAGCATGTGATGGTGTTGGTAGTTAGAATGGTGGTCCACTACAAGTGCTTGTGTGCTAGTAGCTCACGGCACACTTGCTCACTGCCACTTGCTCAAAGAAGGCAAAAGCTCTAAGTCCCACTAGTCTCATCTCCTGTAACTACTTAGCCCTTCCAACACTGACACTATATAACAGTATAGCCTTACCAAAGCCCTAACACTAACCCTTAAACTCCCAATTCAGTTCCTAACCTGTGTCGCCACTCCCTAACCCTAAAACTCCACTCCCACTCTGTAATCCTAAAGTCCACGATCAGTTCTTAAGCTAAAACTCCAAACCTCCTTCTTAAACCTAAATTCTCTGCTCGCTTCCTAAACCTAAACTCCTCTTCTGCTCCCTAAACCTAAATCTCCCCTGCTATTCCCTAACCATAAACTCCCCTGCTGCTCCTTAACCCAAAACTCCCTTCCCACTCCCTAGGCCTAAAACTCAAACACCTGCTTTGTAAACCTAAATCCCTTCTCCAATCGCTATCCTAATCTGCACTCACACCCTATCCCGACAACTTCAGCACTACTTGAATAACGTGTTTGGATAAGGTGTGGTAGCTGCTTACCCAAACTCATTTTTGAGTTGGAACATAAGCAGCAGCCTGTATGAGTCCAAAAAGCTCAAGAACCTGGCTTCTACACAGTGCTTCTTGAGAGCTTGTGGCTCACGTGCTTGTAGTAGAACCAGGACATATGTGGCTTTTGAGAGTGTGTGACTCACGAGCTTGTAGTAGAACCAAGATGGGCATGCCTGGGACAGATGTGGCTCTTGAGAGCTTGTGACTCATGTGCTTGTAGTAGAACCAGGATTAGCATGCCTGGGACACGTGGCTCTTGAGAACTTGTGACTCATGTGCTTGTAGTAGAACCAGGATAGGCACATTTTTGCTTTCCCTAGTGGACATTGGGGAAACAACTGCACATGTGTTGCCTGGAGATGGGTGAGTGGGGCAGTCCTGCTGATGGTAGTCCCTTACAGAAGTGAGGATTGGAGTAGCACTGATGACTGTTGCATGCCCCACCCGCATGGTGTTACTGGGTGGCATGAGAGGTAAGAGTGTAGGAGAAGAAAACACTCCTTGGCAGCAGTATGCTGTCCCAGGTGCCTCAGTCTTGTTAATTCTCACAAGTCAGATTTAGTTTTGGGGATGCTAGTCACGTTTACTAGACCAGTTGATAAGGAGGGGCCCTTGGAGTAGCCAATGGTCAGCTATGGGGAACAGAAATGTGGAAAAAAATGTATCTGCTACTAAAGATAAGGAGTGAATGAATTACATTAATTTACAGAAAGAATTAAGGCACTTTGGTAGCTTCCCTTGTAGCTCACATAGACATTGTTCAAATATATTAAAGAACACTGTACAAATATGTTAAAGACAGGACATTGTCATACTGTGAAATTCCAACAAAATGTATGGCTGGGGTTCTAGTAACAGTACAGTGAAGGTTTTTTACCCAGTGCAACATTAACTGTCATATTCTGTGGGTAAAACAGAGAGAATAATTGAAATGTGCATTATAGAATATATAACTGAAGTAAGGGAAGGTATGGTTAGGAGTGTACTAAAACATTTTAATGAAAATTCAGACTGTAATGCATCTGAAATAAATGAATTGAAATAAATGCATTACAGCCTGAATTTTCATTGAAGTAAACACTCAGGCTGTAATGCATTTGAAATAAATGTTACTGTTCTTCAGTATGTGATTTTACACTGTTAGTGGTCAGTTTGGAAAATTCAAACAAACAGGAAATTCCTGAATTTTAAAAGACAGAATCATTATTTCACCCAATGATAAATGATTACTTTGGAATCTAGATATAGTGGAATATATTGCCTGCATATAACTGAAATAAAATTCTGTCTCAGTTGTGTGAGTAGTTTCAGTGTCTAAAAAGGATTGATGCGAATTTATGTAAGACCACCTCACAGAATTCTAGCAAGATACCTTTTTTTTAGATATTTTAGACTGCATTTGTTATATGTTGAGTGTGCTCATATGATTTTCCTGTTGACAACGTCAGCATTTCTGCTGTGTTGAACTGTAAGTGATTTAAGCCTTGCTGATATCCACTACCACAGAAGTGGATTAATCTATTAGGTTGTTTTTCCTGAGGCATTGTCATTTGGTGGAGATTCCACCATAAAAACGTCCTCTTACAATATCATGCAATCTGCTTTGTATCACAATGAATGAGAAGCTTCAGCTGTTTCTCCAGCATCATCTATTTTCTGCCTGTCTAGAACATTATTTGGAATAATTTGGGCAGCTTGTCCTTTGTTTTTAGAATCCTAATATACAAGTAGAGGATAAGGCTTAATTTAATATTAAGAACAAATTGGACAGATTGTCCCACAATGGGTCTGCAGACTGCACTGTGTCCATTCATGGCATATTGGGTTGAGAGCTACAGGGTGTGCTTTGGTTATGGGATAGAGAGCTATATCCTGCAGTTTTTGTTTCTTAATGTGCGACTGAAATGCCTTTTGTCCTAAAAAAAAAAAAGAAACAAGAGGGTAGTAGGTGTATGCCTTTCTGTCATGTGTTATATATGTATATGGGTATTAAGAATATGCATCATCATATTGAATGAGTAAGAGCTGATAAATAAAAGCTGCTTTCACCAGAAGACTGTTTCTGGCTGCAGGATCACATGATTCACCTAGTGATGCTAACTCCTTTAAAGAAACATAAACATACTTCACATATATACATACACTCTCTCTCTCTCTCTCTCTCTATATATATATATATATATGGATTCACTTTATAATCCCGAAATACTGAAATCTCGAATTTCAGTATCCTGAGACTATAAAACTGAACATTCACAATACCAAAACCCTAAAAGCAGGAAATTCAAAATCGTGACTTTTAGATACACCCTCCACCACACAAACATACATATACCTTCCTCGCCACACTACAACACACTACCAAAACACACACAAACACAACAACACAAACACACACATCTATCCTACATATTAACAGGGGGGGCAAGCCCCCCTGCACCCCCCCCCCCATGTGGGGGACTGCGCCCCACACACCCCTGCTACTTATATATATATACTAACTTGAAGTCGCAATAAAAAGACAGACACTAAATCCACCACTACATACTCTATAGTCCCCTTGCACAAACACACATCACATACGTACAAACACCACCACTCTCAACATTTACACACTCACACTCTTACCTACCTACCCTAACCTACACCTAAAACTTCCCAACACATTCACATATTCTCAGATCCCTACCCAAAACCCTTAAAAAAACTGCACGTACCTGAATCTCCAGATAAATCCGCAAAACAGCAGGCAAACCATATCCTACAGCACACCGCATCTTACAAACACAGCAAATCCCACTTAGCCACCACAACTGGGGATTTGACACTTCGAATTTGATCAAGTACAGTTTCGTTCAACTGCACTTTTGGCACTTTCTTCTCGAGATGCTAAAATTCGAAATTTCAGTATTTTGAGATAATAAACTCCTTCCATATATGTGTATGTGTATATATATATATATATATATATATATATATATATATATATATATATATATATATATGTGGGTGTAGGACACCCAATTGAACAGACAATGTGCTGATACCTGTCTGGTTGACATCATTTGATTGATGGAGACAAATGATTGACAGGTGTGTGTGATATCAACAACCCCTGGGGAGGGGAATATTCCCTTTCCCTGGGTATTGTGTGAGCTTGGAATTAGAATATATAATTAACAGGGGGTATGGGGTGCAGGGGGGCTTGACCCCTGCAGAAACACTTGCTGTTGGTTTAGTCCACTTCAGGGGGTAATCCCTAGAGCATGTGCAGAACGTGCCAATATTTGTGATTTTGACATTATGGTGTTGGCACACTGTCCATTTGATGGAGTACCCTATACCTAAAAATCGTTTAGCTCATGTTTGTACACATAAAAACAGAATTTGAAACAGAAAGTTTTTTTTTTTTTTTTTTTTTTTTTTTTTTTTTGCTGTTTTGTCATAGGAAAACTGTTGTCTGCAATGTATCATGCAATGGCTCTGTGGTAGTTTGTCTACTGTCGATCACTAGTAATGAAAAATAAGTGGGTAAGTTTGATTTGAGATGTCCCTCTAACTGAGACGTGGACAAGCATATAAACTGCATCAGTGTATTTTTGTAATGAAGAATGGATAAACAACAGTCAAAAGAATTATAATATTCACAAGTTTTAGGAATATTCTTCAATGTCTGCACCTTCCATTCTACTTGCTCATTACTCAGATGATATCTAGAACATAAATGGAGGTGCTCAAATTCCCATTACTTTAAAAAATTACCAAAATCTTGGTTCACAAACTGAGGACCATGGTGTAGTGGTTGTATACTGGACATGAGAGGGCAAGTACATGGGTTTGAGGCCTGTGTGATCTTTGTCTAGCATGTAGTACAAAGGATAAGGTTATGAGATCTTAATATGCTGTTACCTCCAGTCCAGGGTTTGATTCCCTGAATCTCCATTTGCCTACTACTTGACTCTGAGCAAGTCACTTAACTCATACCTCTGAACTTTTCCCAACACTATACCCAAATAAAAAAATAAACAGGAAAAAAGGCCCCAAAGTAGGATCAGTTTCTACATGTTAGTTTTGTTTAATTATAAATTGTCACAATAATTTTCAACTTTAGGAGATATGGACAGACCTTTGAGAACAATATAGTGGCAGTCATCAAAAATCTGGGCATTTGAGAGATATGACTTAACTAGTCAGAGCTCTGAGCAATTGGAACATCTCAGTGGTCTTCTTGGCTACATGCCTAGTAACTAACTATGAATCTTTGAATCTATTGGTAGTATTTCTTCAGGGTCTGTATACCTAGCAAAATGGAATTAAAGTGCAGTGATGACAGCATGATTTGCTGCGTCATATAACTCTACTCTCTCAGGGAGTTTAAATAATGGTCCACTCACAGAAGAAAATGTAGAATCATTTTAGTCTTGTATTGGAATAATTCTCCTACTTCTACCTAAGGAAGTGACAGAACTAAATGAGGTATTAATTCTTTGTTTTGATTTCTGGACATGCAATAAATCTCACAGCCTTAAAACATATTGTGCAGACATGTTAAGCCAGTATATGAGATCACAAGCTGCGTTGTTTGCACTTGCTCATCCCTAAGTGTGTCTCATATATGACTAATACACTCTTTCAACTGAGCAGGGACAATGGCTTTTTCTTCCTTAGATAACAGCCCTTGAACACATGATGGTTCACCTTGCTATTGAAAGTTTGGTTTAACGATAGGATGAAGCGACTTCACATTTTCTGGTCATCCTGTTATAATAACATCACATAGCAGTTGGAGTTCTCAGTCACCTCCTCTGTAAGCCTTTAAATCTCATAAGTTTTCAGCAGATGGTAGCTGAGAACCTATCCATGAAACTTCCAGATCCTTCTCAAGCAAATACTCTGCACTACTGCAGATATTCACTAAACAAAGCTTCAGATGTATATATTAGCTTATCAGGTTTATACCAAACTTGTGAATCATATTTCTACAAAGGCAGTACTATTCTTTGACGATGTGCACTTAATCCTTCACATTATTTAAAAAATGCTTTGAATGGTTTATGATAAGTCCACTGTAATCATCTTGCCATTGATGCAACCATAAAACTATTGGCAATTAAAGGCTATGTTAGGAATTTCTTTTTCTCCGTGAGAATAACATGTTTGTGCATCTGTTAATGTACTAGATCCATAAGTTACTGGCGCTGTCATTTATCTGCAGAGTAATATGTTGTATCACATCATAGAACCTAAGAATCGATGCTGTAGTAACCAACAGTTTCAACACCAAAAACTTCTTTCGTGTTTCATTGTTCAAAACCATGCAATATCATTGTTTAGTAGCTTCATGAATGATAAGGAATAACATTGAACTGATATAGTGCTTTAACTAGGAAATTCATAAAAGATGATTTGCCATAAGACTTTTGTGGTTTTACAGTTATGCTTACCTTGTGGGTATCTGATCTCAGTTCTTCTGCACATAAAATATCAGCCATGTATTTCAGAGAAGTTACACAGATCTAGCATTTGCTCCTATTAATTAATTCATTTATTTATTTATTTTGCATTTTTTTAACAAGGGTAGACCACTGATCCCACTACACCTATTTCAGTCAGCCCAGATAAAACACAACAGATACATGACATTATATACAGAATGAATAACAAATTGTAATATATACATATATTATATAAAATGTGAGCATCTTAACCCCATTAAACACATCTTCAACTGGTGTATTACACTTAATATTATGCCCAATATCTGGAAAAATGCCATTGTATAATCTGTCCTTAAGAAACATAATCCTTCTAATACCGCTAGCATTTGGCCCATTTCTGTTCTCCCTATCCTAGGATGGATTTTGGAAAAATGGCTCTACTTGCAACTCACTTAGTATTTCAACCAGTACCACCTTCTCTTTCAAAAGCAGCGTGGATTTTCGTCTTGTCGCAGTACATCAACAGCTATTTGGACACTCAGCGGCTTCTTGGAATGGACAAAGGCCTAATTACTGAAGCATTTTATTTAACTCACTAGAGCCTTTGATCTTATCAATCATTCAATTCCTTTAGACCACCTCCAGAAGATAAGCATTAGCGATGACACACTACCCTGGTCCAAAACCTATCTGTCTAACCACCACTTCTCAGTGAATTTCAGCTTCTTAACCTCTCCATCAGTCCCTCGGGAGAAAGGTGCCCCCCCCCAAGGATCTATTCTGGCACCCCTCCTCTTTTCTATCTACATTAACAAACTCCCTTTTGACTTGCCCCATCTATATCTCTAACTTTATGCTGACAACATGATCAGACTCCACTGCAACCTCTCTGTCTCTTCTCTTGAAATCAAGCTTCAGGTTCAGTTTCATGCCCTTATTCAATGAGTAAACAATTACTGATTGACTCTTCCACAAACTATGCTTTTTGATTTATGCCCGGCACGAACCAATTTCATTTTGAAAACAAGGTTTAAAAAAGTACAGCAAATAATTAGTGATGCTCTGGCCTAGTTTCTTAGATATTTCTGGGGCTGTAGCCCTATATATCCAGATTAGCCATACTGTATACACCTTCAGAAGTGCCAACAGCACTGTTGATCAGGAGTTGGTTAGCAGCCTGTTTTTCAGTGAGCTGGCCATAAAACAAAAGAAAGATACAGAAAACACTGGGCAATGGGCAATTGGGAGGTTGGAAAGAATTTTTGTAAAATTCTTTTGATAGCCCGTTTGGGCATGGGGAATTAAGTGGCTTCTATTTAGAAATAATGAAAAAAGCAAAAACACTGTTCCCAAGCTTACACACCAAAACATTTATTTGCACAAGAAATACGTAAGCGCTTTCATAACTGCAATCGTCGCTTCATCAGACAAATTAGAAATAAAACACGTGTCTTTAAATAATTGCTAAAAAGGTCATGTGACTTATAATATAAAACACCTGTTACACAATAAAAAACTTTATAAAAACATGATATAACAATATACCTAACTATTCATGCTAAAATGATAAATATAAAACTCAGTCTAAACTACAATAAATATCTACTTAACTTCTATTAAAAATATATGTATATATTTTTACAAAAACTTGATTAAAATATCCATCCTTAGTGCTTTAAACAATGTGACTTTAAGAAATGTTTAAGAGATACCACTCCATTTAAACCTGGAGGTTTATCAGCATTTAATAAAAGTATCCACTCTTGTTCTCTGTCTTCAGTATAATTTTCAATAACACCCCCCCCTTATGTTTGGGTGTATTACTTGAATTACTAAAAATTTAAAAGTATGTGTATGGTCAGTCAGCCTTACATGATTTGCTAGAGCATTACTTTCTTTCTGTTTTTTTTTTGTGGTATATTTTGCTTTCTGCCAGACTTGATATGCATTCTATATAAAAAAAAGCTGAAATGCTTTGGTGGCACTGAGATGTAAAACAAATGTGAGTCGATAATTTCCAGCAAGTTATAAACCAGATTTATTAAGCCAAAGATAAAAAAAGTTTAAAAAATCAAGCGCTTTTGTCTCCTAAGTTAGGAGACTTTATCAAGATAAAGCATGCCCAAAGAGACATCACCTTTATATCATAAAAGTTAACTAGTAATGGAACCATGAACCAATCGCATACATTGCTACTAAAGCTTCAAATAACATATGATGCATTGTTTAAAGGTGTATTAACCAAATAATCAAATTGAAATATAATGGTTACATTTACTTGCAGTGCATTGGACTCATAATGCTGTATTGTGTTGCCAAACATTGACAGTCTTGCATGTTCACCAGAATTAAAATTATTTAAACATTAAACAGCCTATAAATTTATTGTATTACATTTAATCCAAAATTAAAATATATAATACATATGATATATGGATGTATGAGTATGTAAATGAAGGCCAGAAATCACTTAAATATAAATATAAAATATGAAATATATGAAAAATTGTAACCAAATATATTCAAATAACCCTATTAACAAAAATAATGTGCTATAAAATTAATGTATAAAAATACATTCTAAAACCACAATTAAAAGCATTAGTACAATATAGTAAATATTCATATAAAAGCTTTCAAAGAAAAACTTTTTACATCTGTCTATACTAAAAATTCATAAATAATGCGTAAATATTATGTACTAATAATAAATACTTATTCTCACATTGTAAGATTCAACATGCTTAAAAATCTACCTATCCAGGGTTTTCAATTTCAAAAAACAAGTGATTGAAATAGAATCATTCAGGCCTGGCCATTGGATGGCATTCGTTTTCAATTGCTATAGAGTTTCATTCCTTTCCAAATATAATGGCCATGGCCCACCCCTTGGGTTAGATTCCATTAGTTCTATCACAGTAAATTTGAAACTATGACCTGGCCATTCATTACAGTGTCTTGCCAAAGCATTGGTGTCTTTCCTTAGTTTTATGTCCCTCAGATGTTCGTAAATACGACTTTTCAATTTCCTTTCCATTTTTCTGATATAAAAGCAGGAACATTCACAACAAAAAGCACAGTAAACAACTTTTTCTGTATGGCAAAAACACTTTTTCTTTAACAATACTCTAATACCATTAATAGTGAATTTATTGCCTTCCATTATATATTGACAATAATTACAAGCTCCACACTTTTTCATATCACCAACACTTTGAGCCTGGGTATTTTTCTCGAAAATATTTTTCAGGGACTGGCCTTTTCTATACACCACAATAGGTCTTTCACTTATACATTGCCTAACATCATTGCACAAGGATAGGATGATCCAATTCTTCTCCAAAATTCTCAAAATATCTTTACTTGCTAAATTATAGTTGGTAATGAAGGTAGAACGGTAATTAACATCTGCTGATACTGATTTATTTAATATCATGATGTTGTTATTACTTGGCATATCATTACAAATGGTATCCTGTCCAGTATCAACATTCAAGTCATTGACATATTGTATGACGTCAACTTTTAGGATAGCTTGAAAAAGGCCCCTCTCTCTTTTATTGATCACTTCTAACATCAAGTTGTTCACCAAATCAGTTGGGTACTCCCTTTTTAAAAACATATTTTTTAATACATCACACTCATTAAGAAAGAAGTCAAAGGAAGATACCATCCGGTCCGCTCTCACAAATTGGCCCTTTACTACTGCTCTTTTGGGTTTATAGGGGTGTGCACTGTCAAAATGCAAGAAACTGTTGGAATAAGTTTCTTTTCGATGAATTTATGACACAAATTTTCTCAAGTCTCTGTCCTTTAACAATTTGATATCTGAATATGAAATTTCATTTGTACCAATGGTGTAAGTGAACTTCAGAAAGGGTGTCGAGTTATTAATGTAAGCCATAAACTCATTAATAAGGTCTCTTGGTCCTTCCCAAAAAATAAAAATATCATCCAAGAATCTTACATACATTTTACAATAATCATAAAAATGGGATTCAAAGATGATTTTCTTCTCCCACTGCAACATAACCATATTAGCATATAGGCCTCTATTACTTTCATTGTTGAAAAGTATACAATTATCTTTTAGAACTAAATCAAATAATTGTTCATATATATTGATCTTGGGCTGTGGTATCCTTTTTTCAAGTAAATAGTCAGATACCCACTCAACTCCGATGTCATGACGTATAGAAGTATAGAGATCTTTCACATCAATGGTTACAAAATGGCCAATCTCACTATATTCAAGGTTATTGATTCTCTGTAAGAAATCCCAAGAGTCCCTACAAATGTTCATTTCTTCTGCCACATAACCTTTTAGATTAATATCTAGGTACCTAGCTATGATATATGTGATAGAGCCATGTCCATTAACAATAGGGCACATTGGTGGATCAGACATATTTTTATGCATTTTAGGTAAACCAAAAATACATGGAGTAACAGGGTGATGAACAGATAAAAAATTGAACTCCTCTATCGACAAGGAACCTTCGATAAACAAATCATTCAATTCATTCCTAATCTTATTATACATACCATTCAGTTCATTTAAGGTAAATTTTCTATAAGCATCACCTGATAAAATTTTATTCATCCTTTCATTGTAGTCACATGTATCCATAATAACAATGCCACCACCTTTGTCTGGTTTTATAATCCTTACATCCTTATTAAATCTTAACTTGTTTAAACCGTCAGTTTCATCTTCACACAAATTAGAAAAATGTACATTCTTGTCTAAATTCCTAACATCAACTTCACAAATTTTGTCAAACATTGCCAAGGAAGGATGTAAGGGTGGATTGTATGTGCTAGAAATATGCAATGGGTTACATACATGTTCAACAGATTTAAAAAGGACATTTAAATTCAGTTTCCTAACAAAATGTCTAAGATCCACAAGTGTTCGTGCAGTGTCAAAGTTCTTCATAGGGACAAATGATAATCCTTTAGACAGTAAGTCACAGTCATTCACATTGATTTGAATAGAAATTAAATTATATACATTGAAGTCACCTTTTGAATTCCTTAAAATTGAACAATTTTCTACAATATTTTCTTGTACAATCAATTCCATCCCTGACATCCACCCCTCCCCCCGCTCCGATAGAATGATTGTCCCACCCCCAACCTCTGGTTGCAGTGTAGGTCGCTTGCTCCTGCCAGTTCTGATTGTACCTCTCCCTCAGTCTCTCTGACCTCCTCAATGGAGGAAAGTTCTCCTGATCCAAAAAAGACTCCTGATTGCTTTCACCAACCATATCAATATTCCAGACCTGCGACAGAGGGGGTGGGGATAGGCAGTATTAGTGCTATAATGTGTTCTATCCCTTTCTATTTTCTTAATTTTTCTATTTTTAATGGAAGTTATCTCATGTTCAGTGCTTTTAAAAATTCTGTTGTAATCAAAAATGTTATTTGTATGTGTAACATCCTGGACAATCCTCGTGTCCAGTTCAGTAGCTTCCTTAATTAAATCAGTTAGTTGGAGTTCATTGTGTCTAATCACAAGCTCCATATATTCAAAGCCATGCTTGTCGAACATAACCAGTAATTCTTTGTGAAAGCAAGAACCAGCCATTAAGCCTGTGGGAAAGCGCCACATACGCAAACCTTTTGGGACCAGTTTAAGCCTTAAACATTCTTTAAAATAAGCATTGTCCAATTGAGTTTTTTTAATTTTTAGTAAAATATGATCAAGTTTTTGTAAATTAATATCATAGGAAACAGTACTTACACGTTCATTTGTTGAAAAGGCCATTTCTTCTCCCAGCCAGTCATTCATATTGATGGGAAACCTTGAATTACACTGGGCTCCTTCACGGGCATTTCCTCTAGTTGTACTGCCACTGTTCAAGAAACGCTGATCTCCACTTGTGGGATGTAAAGCATTCGACCCTCCTGCTCCATTATTTCGCAATTCGGTGTTGTTCACTATCCTTTCTCCTCCTGGTATTATTTCAGCATTACCGGAATTCAAAAATGTAGAAAATAAACTTTCCTCAACGCCATGGCTGCCTCGAGCAGCCGTGACTTCCTGGTTAAGTCCTCCATTCGGAGTTGACGTCACCCGGGCGTGCTCAATACAATCAACCCTCTGCGTGATTCTTTCAAGCTGCTGCAGTATAGCTTCAATGGATTCGTTCAATGGTTGTGTAAATAATAGTTGTGAAGATTCCATCCCCTGTACCTCCGATGCCATAACACGAAGTACTCAGACAAACTCGTAAAACAGAAACCAGAAAAAAGCTGAAATGCTTCGGTGGTACTGGGGTGTAAAACAAATGTGAGTCGATAATTTCCAGCAAGTTATTAACCAGATTTATTAAGCCAAAGATAAAAAAGTTAAAACAAATCAAGCACTTTCATCTCCTAAGTTAGGAGACTTTATCAAGATAAAGCATGCCCAAAGAGACATCACCTTTATATCATAAAAGTTAACTAGTAATATAACCGTGAAGCAATCACATACATTGCTACTAAAGGTTCAAATAACATATGATACATTGTTTAAAGGTGTAGTAACCAAATAATCAAATTGAAATCTAATGGTTGCATTTACTTGGAGTGCATTGGACTCATAATGCTGCATTGTGTTGCCAAACATTGACAGTCTTGCATGTTCACCAGAATTAAACTTATTTAAACATTAAAAAGCATATAAATTTATTTTATTACATTTAATCCAAAATTAAAATATATAATATATATGATATATGATATATGGATGTATGAGTATGTAAATGAAGGTCAGAATGCACTTAAATATAAATATAAAATATGAAATATATGAAAAATTGTAACCAAATATATTCAAATAACCCTATTAACAAAAATAATGTGCTATAAAATTAATGTATTAATTTCATAAGGGCTTGAGGGGGCCTGACTTGGGATGTACTTATGATTGCCCATTCAGCCATCTGGGTTACCCTAAAAAAATTCAGGGAACTATTACTATGTTTTACATCCGGGGGAGTCTATGCCATAAAACTGGTATTTTCTGTGATAATATCTATGATGTCAGCAAGTCCTATTAATAATGTTGTAGAAGTTCATATTTCTTGAGCAGGTGTTTAGGGTGTTATTAGTTTTGTGGATGTGATGGAGGTTGCAAAAGACCAGATCCGTCAAGAGTGTGGAAAGTAGGCAAAGGTCCGACTCTCAGAAGTCAATAGGATATGGAAAAGACAGCTTTAAGGCAGTCAGGGTAGCTCAAGAGGGACATGCCCTTGATTGTCTTAATAAGTAAATGCTGTGGTCTCTTAAGCTGGGTTGTGTGCTTAGATAAGTACATAACAAGGGGGTCATCATACTCTATAACTGGCCTAGCAATGGAGGAGTAGAGAGGAATGATGGTTTCCTTGGATCTAGAAGATATACCCCTGGTGATTAGCCTAGCTATATAAAAGGATGTCCTAACAAAAGTGTTAATATGGCAGGCAATGGATTGTTGCTTGTCAGTGAAGTGCTCAAGTCCCTAATGCCCTATTCAATTTTTAGAGGGGCGTTGCCTTTGTGATAGGATTGTAGGTGCCTGAGTCTGACAAAGGAGCCAAAGCTACATTTCTTGGTATTTGGTTTGAACTCCACTTGTTAGTGAGCATTAGGCTATCCTGGAGAATATGGTGGTCATTTGGGGTGTTAATGACAGCTTCCAGTTTGCAACCACCAGCAAACCTTGTCAGCCATAGGCCCTTGGTGTTGGTCATGATATCAGAGAAGTAGATACCAAAGGGGTGTGGTCCTAGAACAGATTCCTGGGGGTCTGATGGTAACTGCTCTTTTATTTGAGAGATATTCTGCAGTACTAATAGACTATGTTTTGTCAGTAAGCCATTTTGATATCCAGTGGGTAACATTGGCATTTACATTTAGTTTGATTAGCTTATCTGCGATGTCAGAATGTGGAATTGTATCAAAAGCTTTGGCCGAGTGCCTTGGTGACTTGTTCAGAAATGTCCAGCAGGTTTAGGAGGCAGGATCTGCCTTTAACAAACCCAAGCTGGTTTAGGCCCACGGTTTGAAGACTGCCTATTTATTTGCAGCCACTTTTCCTTTTCAAGAGCTTGGGCAGCTGCTATCTGTAGCTTATGGAATGCTGCCATCTTAGGTGGTCCTGTTCTTTCCTCCCTGTTACTTCTGAGACTAGGGAAGAGAACTGCAAATGTAAAATAACAATAACTATATAGCTATCTGAAAGATGTATAATAATAATAAGTAAGTCTATGGTGTTGTTCTATACAACTTGCAGTTTCCAAGGGTAAAAAAGAATTCCCCACTTTATTGTTCACAGTGTGTCAGAATTTATGGGATCTTCTTTAGAATATCTTGTTTATCATAGGGATGGCATTCTGTCTTTCTGGTCCCTTTTATTACAGTTAGATTTGCTAAATACGACATAAAAAGAAAGGAAGAAAGACAAAAAAATTAAAATAAATAAATAATAAAGTGTCTGCAGTGCTTCCTATTTCATATTTGTGTAGCCTCGTTAATCTACTCCTTACTTCTCTCAGAGGCAGCCAGCCCATTATAAATAAGTTAATATGCTACATTAATATTATTCTTGCCAAAAAGAGCCATCTAGAAAATGGCTTTAACTGTCATTTAGAAATTCTGCCCACAGGGCCCTTGTAATGGGACTACCACGACTCATGGGCTGTAGATGCAGCCTATGGCTTGCTTTCATGTGCGCAGGATGAGGGCACACTTTATGAAAGTACAGCTGCCAGCACAGAAGTGCAACAATGAAGAACTGAGTGCAGAGATCAGCATACTTTTATCTAAACTGTGGATACTTCATTTGCCTTGTTGTGAAGAGGAGAATCCCTTGTCTTCATCATGACAGATATTCTCGCTACAGCTGAGTACACAACTTAACTTCTACTTTAACATTAAATAGCGGCAGTAATATCTAGCTGCACTATGAGACCATCAGGATGTTTAAGGCAAAAAAGTGCTTCCTATAAAATAACATTTCTGCAAAACAGGTCCTCTTCTTGGATTGTGCTGACTTTTACCATATTCCTGTATATTCAGCATTGACTTTGGGCAGTGCTTTTTTTTTCTTTTTGTGAACAATAGCTCCAAACTGTTATATTTCAAGGTGCAAACTAATTTACAGAGTATGGTCTTTAACTTCTACGGTTTCTGAATCCAGACGACTTCTGGCAGCAAGAAAACTCTTCCATTAATGGAGACGTGAGCTTGACAAAGAAGTTATGCTGCTAGAAGAAAAGCTGATGGGAACATTTCACAGCTCATATCATGGTTAGGTACTTAACAGTTTAAAACATGCTTGAGAAGTGTGTGATACATAAAGACAGTCTGAAGTGCTTCTGTCTGGAGGGCTGGTCTGTGTCTGTCTCGACTGTACTGCGTTTACTAGGCATACAGTGCTTTCCTTTCCTTGTTTTGCAGGATATAGTCAGCAGGAGCTGTGAATAATTAGAGTCGGCTTTTATAAGGGTGGCTTCATTTGTAATAGCTATCTCCTCCCTCAAAGTAGTCGTAGGATATGCTTTTGCATGAAAAACTTGTCCAGTGCCTTTAGAGACAACTTATAATGGAAAGCTTAGTTTTTTAAAGATCATTGGACTAACTTCTGCTTTTAGAATGTTAAGTCATTTTATTTGAGGTTTTGCAAATGAACAAGACAGACCCAGATATATTTTTTTAATACAACTTTATTATAAACAAGAAAACACAATAGTATGTTAGAATTACAGCACCACAACACTCCTAATAGAGCATAATTATCAAAAGCATCAATATGTTATAGGTTTACATTTGCTACAGAACACCACAACCAAGCAGAAAACAAGACATTAAAAATATGTAGAAACAGCCATTTAATTGCAATATATTACCTCTCTTATTCATGTGTGGGATTAGTGGATTACTGTAACTGGGACCAAAGGGCCTATTTTTGATTGACTTCTCCCTAATCCTTTGATGCTCACTGAAAAGTGCATACTTCCTGTGTTAATTGCTTCCAGTGACTAACCATGGGAGAACCTTACACTTCCAGAACCTGGTTATACTTGTTTTTCCAACAGATATTGTTAAATTTAGAAAGTATACATCTACCCTGTCAGCCTGTATACTTGGATTGAATTTATTAAAAATAAAGTCTGCTTTAAGGCAATTTCCCATGGTCACTTGTTTCATACCAAGATTGTATTTTTAGTCACAAATGTTGTAATTCAGGGCAAGTCCGAGAAATGAGCTACCAGTCACCCAACAGACTTCTGACCTCTCCTGCAGCAAGGAGGAACTGCTGGGAAAATGCAGGACAAAGGGGATGGAGTGTAATAATGTTTATAAAGTCATTGGCATCCAAAAATGTAAAACCTTTGAGATCTGGCATTAGATCTAGGCATCACTACAATCCTATGTCAAGCCTCATGAATGAATCTATAGTCCCAGATCCTTCTCCCATACTATCCAGTGTCGATTGGTGATTTGAGATTTACTTGCATTTAAAATACTGGAGAATCTAATGATTTACTTCTTTCTCAAAGGGGCCTCTAGTCCTGCTTCAACCTACTACCTGACCTAAAGAGGCGAGTTTTGGCTGTCTAGGTGAGGTGAACTTGAGCCTTGTTACTTACTTACTTACTTACTTAATTAATTAATTAATTAATTAATTAATTAATTAATTAATTAATTAATTAATTAATCAAATAACCAATTAATTAATTAAATAAAAAGGGCTCATTTCTAGAGAAGCTCCATAATCTGCTCTTTAAGCATCCCAGGACATGACTTAACCCCCTCTTAATCAACTGCTCCTCATGCTTAAGTGCTGGAGTAAGACGAAGGCTTCAAATTATTTGCCGGTTAGCTGTATCAAGACCTAATGACAACTAAACTGGCAAAATTTCCCTTACCAATGAAATGTACTAGTTTACTTAAAAGTAGCCAATGTTAGCTCTAGCAATTCTGAGGAAATAGATTTAGATTGCCCCTGCTGATGTTCTAACAGAAGCTTATCAAGTCCCCCCCAGATTATGTTTCCAGACAGGATCCTGACTGGGCTGTTAAAGCCTTCAGATGGGTTGCATTGATAGAAATACCAAAATCAGGTACTCCTAGATCACCCAAGGAGGTTGAAAGAATTTAAATGTTCCAGGGTAGATGCAGTCTACATCTTTCCCGTATAAAAGATGCCACCACACTACTAAGATTCTTAACAAAGGAAGTCAAATGGAGGAAGAGGGATCTCCTGAGCTGCGTACAGTACCAATGCAAGAATGAACCAAGATGCTGCCAATGCAAGAATGAACCAAGATGCTGCATGAGTCTTTTGCTGAAAATCCAACAGCCCCCTCCATCTCTGTAAATAGCTTCTCATGGAAATAATTTTCTGAATGCATTCTTGATTTAGAGAGTCCTCCATAGTGGCTATTAAGTGTACGTCAAGATACTTTACACTGCTCTTCCTGCCTAGAAAGGAAACTCTCAGTCAGGCGAACAAGTGGGAAAATATTTATTTTTTTACTGTCTTCATCTTCCCTGTATTCACTTTGTATCCTGGCAGCGAGCCAAATATTTCTATGTATTACAAGACCTTTCAGAGATCCAACTCCAGATTAATTAAGACATCATCTGCATACAAAGAAAGTTTTAATCTGACTGTTAATATTCAAACCTGTCCATAGAGATCCGTGTAAGTGTTTCACAAGGGGATCAATATACAAAGCAAAAAGCAACTTGGAGAGAGGATATCCTTGCTGTTTCCTCCTTGGATCTTCACTGGAGAGGATAGTTCGCACCCTATCTTAACATATGCAAGAGAGAGAAAATTGGTACAGTTTGTAACTAGTTCTATGAAGCTGGAGGAAACCCCATACAAGTAAGGGCCTTAAATAAGAAAGAGACAGAAAACCCTGTCTAAAGTCTTCTCAGCAAAAGAACGGGCTAAGATTAGTGGTTTGCCCAAAAGGTTAGTCTTCTCAATGACCAAAAAGGTGTTAGTTTGATTAAATGCGGTATGACAAATTACAAACCCTCAGTTGGTCAGGATGGATAAGATGGAGAATAGGTTTGATATACTCCTCGCAAATATAAACATGAAAAGTTTATAATCACAGTTTCAAAACTTAAACAGGTCTATAAGATCTGTACAATATGGAGTCCTTTTCAGGCTTTAGGAGTATAGACACCATGCTTTCCTTCAAGACGGAGGTGGGTTGTGCTTCTCTAAGACCCGAATGGATAATAAAGCAAAGTTCGAGGCAAATTGCTCTTCTCTTAAGGAAATAAAACTTCCCAATGCATGCCATTGAGACCAGGTAGTTTCCCTTTTCAGTGTGTCTCAAATAAAAGAGTACCTCCTCCCTAGTGAAAGGGGAAGCTAACAATTTACTTTGGTCAACTGACAGGGAGAGAAGTGGCAAAGGAGAGAGAAAGTCTTCCATTCACAGTTCCAAATTGGGTTCATGGGGTTCCTGCTTGTAAACGGGAAATAAAGACTAACAATCACCTGCAGAATCAGTCTAGGATAACTCACTATGTGCTCTGATAAGGGGCATTTTATTTTAGTGAGTCACGTTTCAGAGGTTTGTTACCTCAAGTGCAAGGCCAGATATTTTTACAATTTAAGAGTAAATTCAAGTGATTTCATCTTCAAAGTTTTGAGTGCATAATCTGCCGTACTCATCAACAGACTAGCCAAAACTTGTTTTGCAGTTCTCAGCTGCTGTCTACCTCCCAGTGCACCATTTATAACATCTTGCTGTGCTGCTGACATGCTGTGAGCTTATTCATATCATGTCCATGGATCTCCCTTTCTAATTCCTGTTTTCTGCATTTGTCTGCAATTGTCTGAATTTGAATTCTTCCCAATGGAGTTGTACCCTAGAATGGCAAAATGATGTAATTCCTCCCCAAACAGAGTAGAATTCTCTTAAGTTGTCCACAAGTATGGGGCCCTTACAAAAAAAAAAGAATTTAATTTCCCTGCTCCACTTCAGCACAGTAGAGCACGGTCAGGTATTAGAAATGTGAGAATTTGCATATCTTTTACCAGGTATCCCTATTCTTTGTTAATGAGAATTTTATCTGTATGAAAAGCAGGCATGTTCAATACTAACCTCATCCAGAAACTCATAGGTAGCCTTCATACCCATCTGTAGGGTAAAGTGTTTATTGAATTTGCATGGTATTGAAATAAAAAAGCTGCCTAGGGCCCACATGCGTTTCCCCTCTTTGAAATACATTTTTCCTGTCATCACAGCATTTAGAAAGGTTGTCCTAAAGTGCCACATATTCTCATATTAAAGAAGCTAGAAAAGAGTCTCAGCTAGTAAACATAAACCGATAATAATCAGTAGATATCCTTTGAGCTTACCCTGCACCTCCACATAAATACCTAAGGGTTCAGACTTTATTTCAACCAGTTCAAACTGAATGTTGCTTCTTAGTAAAATAGCCATCCCCACTGTCCCTAGCCTGAAGACAGGAGGCAGAGCCTACCATATCCCAAACCTGCCAGCTTCCTGTGCACAGTCACTGCTAAATGAGTTTCTTGTGCAGATATAAACACTGGATTCATTTTTTTTCAAGAAAATCAAGGGGTTGGACAGTCCATTTATATTTTATGAAACCAATGAAAATTCCAATGTCCCTGTAATTTATTAGTATGCACACTTGTTTTATCACAACATGTTATCTCACATTTCCTTTCTTCAGTGGTCTGTAGAAAAAAGAATACCTCTCCAAACATCTGCACCAAATGTAACGGCCACAGAAATACCTCACAAAGAGAATCCATAGCCTCCAACACATGTCCTATGCAGACAGGCTCAAATCATCATCACTATACAAGGAATCATACAGATTGCTCAGAAGTGATCTGTGTTTCACCTACAAGGCAATCTCGGACCCTGCTCTCCCAAAGATGCTCCATATCTGTAAGTATAACTCCTCATGCATTACCTGCTCGAAAGGCCTAAATCTAATATGCAACATCAACAAAACCTGCTGGAGAGACAGTTTTGTCTCCCAGAGGCTGCCCCGTCTCTGGAATAAACCTCTGATACACATCAAACTGAATACCTCGCTGACCCTCTTCAAAAACAATCTTAATGAGTGGATGGGGGCAACAGGTGCTGACTGAGATTTCTTTCTGGGGATAAACTCTTGGCTAGGCTTGTAAGGGCCCCAGAGCCATTAGCCTAATAACCTCCTATGATCCTATGGAAGTAGCCTTGTTAACAAATGCAGTTTTTTTTACTTGCCTTAGCCCCCCCTGTTAAAGAAGTTAATTAGATTAGGAGGAAAACAAAATAGAGAAAAACAAAGACTAACCATAAATAAACCTGGATGTCATTACAAAAAAATGGCACAAGCTTTCAGACTGTTTACAATCTACACAATGTAATGAAGATTCCATGGAGGGGCCCGGAAGCCTCTATCAAAATGGAGAAAAAGCATGTTTAAATTGGGTTCCTATCGTGTGATCAAAAATTGTAAACAGCGAACGCATATTGAGGGAACCCGATTGGTCGAAACGTTGCACACGTAACACGGAAATCGCTGTAGGGAATATTTTCCCTTTACTTCAATGCAGTGCGATCTCGGAGTAGGAATATTTAAGTAGCGGGGGTGCAGGGGGGCTTGCCTACAGCATTTAGGTAAGTATAGTTTTTATTTTTATTTTATTACATTTTCGAAATTTCAAACATCGCTCATATGGTGTCGACCATATGGTGTTCGATGTTTGAAACTTTCGAAAATATAACATAGACCCATTTAAATTGCATGGCAAATATGCACTGCAACCACAAGAGTGTTAAGCTCCTCTATACCATTCCTTCACTCAGTTTAAAATTTTACATTTATGTTTCATTATAAATTAATCAAGTTAGATGTTGCTGAATTGTTTAAGTAGTTTATGAGATCTGTCATACCTCTAAGCAGTTAAATCACCAAACAAATATCAGAGAATTAGATGTCCATTTTGCTGCAGAGTTCCATAAACCTAAGAAAACAAACCCTTGTATGACTGAGCATTAGTATGGCGTTGGACTGTCCCTCCAACCGGGTCTATATCATATGAGTGAATAGGAAAAACTGCGAACGCTCACAATCTTGAAAGTACTGGACCTCAAAGTGCTTTTTCTGAGATCATGGTACAGTAAAGAATGGAATATTTGCCCTTTCCTCATTGTAGTGAGATCTTGGAGTTGGAATATATATTTAGCAAGAGGTGTGAGCGTTCGCAATTTTTCCTATTCGCTTGTATGATATAGAACCCCTCCAGCCACCCAGTGAGTTATAAAAGCCAGTCCATCAAGTTTATATCCTAATAGTCCACTGCAAGTCAATAGTGATCATGAATGTATTGAAACGTCCGTAACACAGTGGCTTGAAACAAAAACTTTTAACTAAGTCCAGTGTATGAAATCATCCACAAACCACTTTAACACTTTTTCATTGTCTACTCAAGACTCTCTCTGAATAACTGTTAAAACAGCCTATGGAAAGTGTACAACAGGAAAAGAGTTATAAGAAAGAGAGAGAAAGATGGTTGACCAAACAATCCCATTTGAATCATTTCACTGTACTGCAGGCCTGCTCTGCTGTAACCCTGTCTCTCTCTTTATGTCTCATGTAGAACATTGAGGATGGTTTTGTTTCTTTTAAAGTCTGGTACAGTGGACCATTTCTGTGAGCAAAATACACTGTGTGATAAAATGAATGTGCATACTAATAAGTTAGTGGGCAATGGAATTTTCATTGGTTTCATGGAATATAAATGGACTGACCAACCCCATTAAAAAGGCTGACTGTATAACTTTCTTGAAAAAAATTAAACCAGTGTTTATATGTGTACAAGTAACTCTTTTAACAGTGACTGAGCACAGGAAGCTGGCAGGTTGGGGATATGGTATAGTAAGCTCTGTCTCCTGTCTTTGGGGTAGGCTCAATGAAGATAGCTATTTCACTGAGAAGAGGCATTCATTGGTTTATTGGTGTGTCTCCAGCAGATGAAAGTAATCTCAATTTAGATTCAGCTCCAAGAATGAGAAAGTGGTAGGGCCACCAGGAAGAAATACGTTAAGAATCACTGGATATTGTAGTTAGGACCTTCACGCATTCAGCCATCATAAGTGAATGGTTGCTGAAAAGGTAACCCTCTTCCTTCTAGTTTCAACTGAATAATATTGGTCAGAGCAAATGTCACAACCATTTAGCTGTAGTTCTTTTCCTGAAACCCATAAAGTCAACAACACTCTCTCCTTCACATTAAAGGACACAGATCAAGCTATAACAAGGCAACAGGTCTTTGTCTGGGTTCCCTGTTGATTAAATACATAAGATGGGCTCATTATATCATCATCTCCTGAGGTATACTAGCCCATGTGCTTAAATTAGAGCATTTTAAGACCATGCAATCACCACCTTCCAGTTTCTCAGGGATCCCAAATAATTTAAGTTTTTTCGTCTCGAGATGCTAAAATTCGAAATTTCAGTATTTTGAGATAATAAAGTCCTTCCATATATGTGTGTATATATATATATATATATATATATATATATATATATATATATATATATATATAGATATATATATATATATATATATATATATGTGTGGGTGTAGGACACCCAATTGAACAGACAATGTGCTGACACCTGTCTGGTTGACATCATTTGATTGATGGAGACAAATGATTGACAGGTGTGTGTGATATCAACAACCCCTGGGGAGGGGAATATTCCCTTTCCCTGGGTATTGCGTGAGCTTGGAATTAGAATATATAATTAACAGGGGGTATGGGGTGCAGGGGGGCTTGACCCCTGCAGAAACACTTGCTGTTGGTTTAGTCCACTTCAGGGGGTAATCCCTAGAGCATGTGCAGAACGTGCCAATATTTGTGATTTTGACATTATGGTGTTGGCACACTGTAAATTTGATGGAATACCCTATACCTAAAAATCGTTTAGCTCATGTTTGTACACATAAAAACAGAATTTGAAACAGAAAGTTTTTTTTTTTTTTTTTTGCTGTTTTGTCATAGGAAAACTGTTGTCTGCATTGTATCATGCAATGGCTCTGTGGTAGTTTGTCTACTGTCGATCACTAGTAATGAAAAATAAGTGGGTAAGTTTGATTTGAGATGTCCCTCTAACTGAGAAGTGGACAAACATATAAACTGCATCAGTGTATTTTTGTAATGAAGAATGGATAAACAACAATCAAAAGAATTATAATATTCACAAGTTTTAGGAATATTCTTCAATGTCTGCACCTTTCATTCTACTTGCTCATTACTCAGATGATATCTAGAACATAAATGGAGGTGCTCAAATTCCCATTACTTTTAAAAATTACCAAAATCTTGGTTCACAAACTGAGGACCATGGTGTAGTGGTTGTATACTGGACTTGAGAGGGCAAGTACATGGGTTTGAGACCTGTGTGATCTTTGTCTGGCATGTAGTACAAAGGATAAGGTTATGAGATCTTAATATGCTGTTACCTCCAGTCCAGGGTTTGATTCCCTGAATCTCCATTTGCCTACTACTTGACTCTGAGCAAGTCACTTAACTCATACCTCTTAACTCTGAACTTTTCCCAACACTATACCCAAATAAAAAAATAAACAGGAAAAAAGGCCCCAAAGTAGGATCAGTTTCTACATGTTAGTTTTGTTTAATTATAAATTGTCACAATAATTTTCAACTTTAGGAGATATGGACAGACCTTTGAGAACAATATAGTGGCAGTCATCAAAAATCTGGGCATTTGAGAGATATGACTTAACTAGTCAGAGCTCTGAGCAATTGCATCTCAGTGGTCTTCTTGGCTACATGTCTAGTAACTAACTATGAATCTTTTAATCTATTGGTAGTATTTCTTCAGGGTCTGTATACCTAGCAAAATGGAATTAAAGTGCAGTGATGACAGCATGATTTGCTGCGTCATATAACTCTACTCTGTCAGGGAGTTTAAATAATGGTCCACTCACAGAAGAAAATGTAGAATCATTTTAGTCTTGTATTGGAATAATTCTCCTACTTCTACCTAAGGAAGTGACAGAACTAAATGAGGTATTAATTCTTTGTTTTGATTTCTGGACATGCAATAAATCTCACAGCCTTACAACATATTGTGCAGACATGTTAAGCCAGTATATGATATCACAAGCTGTGTTGTTTGCACTTGCTCATCCCTAAGTGTGTCTCATATATGACTAATACACTCTTTCAAATGAGCAGGGGCAATGGCTTTTTCTTCCTTAGATAACAGCCCTTGAACACATGATGGTTCACCCTGCTATTGAAAGTTTGGTTTAACGATAGGATGAAGTGACTTCACATTTTCTGGTCATCCTGTTATAATAACATCAGATAGCAGTTGGAGTTCTCAGTCACCTCCTCTGTAAGCCTTTAAATCTTATAACTTTTCAGCAGATGGTAGCTGAGAACCTATCCATGAAACTTCCAGATCCTTCTCAAGCAAATACTCTGCACTACTGCAGATATTCACTAAAGAAAGCTTCAGCTGTATATATTAGCTTATCAGGTTTATACCAAACTTGTGAATCATATTTCTACAAAGGCAGTACTATTCTTTGACGATGTGCACTTAATCCTTCACATTATTTAAAAAATGCTTTGAATGGTTTATGATAAGTCCACTGTAATCATCTTGCCATTGATGCAACCATAAAACTATTGGCAATTAAAGGCTATGTTAGGAATTTCTTTTTCTCTGTGAGAATAACATGTTTGTGCATCTGTTAATGTACTAGATCCATAAGTTACTGGCGCTGTCATTTATCTGCAGAGTAATATGTTGTATCACATCATAGAACCTAAGAATCGATGCTGTAATAACCAACAGTTTCAACACCAAAAACTTCTTTCATGTTTCATTGTTCAAAACCATGCAATATCATTGTTTAGTAGCTTCATGAATGATAAGGAATAACATTGAACTGATGTAGTGCTTTAACTAGGAAATTCATAAAAGATGATTTGCCATAAGACTTTTGTGGTTTTACAGTTATGCTTACCTTGTGGGTATCTGATCTCAGTTCTTCTGCACATAAAATATCAGCCATGTATTTCAGAGAAGTTACACAGATCTAGCATTTGCTCCTATTAATTAATTCATTTATTTATTTATTTTGCATTTTTTTAACAAGGGTAGACCACTGATCCCACTACACCTATTTCAGTCAGCCCAGATAAAACACAACAGATACATGACATTATATACAGAATGAATAACAAATTGTAATATATACATAAAATGTGAACATCTTAACCCCATTAAACACATCTTCAACTGGTGTATTACACTTAATATTATGCCCAATATCTGGAAAAATGCCATTGTATAATCTGTTCTTAAGAAACATAATCCTTCTAATACCGCTAGCATTTGGCCCATTTCTGTTCTCCCTATCCTAGGATGGATTTTGGAAAAATGGCTCTACTTGCAACTCACTTAGTATTTCAACCAGTACCACCTTCTCTTTCAAAAGCAGCGTGGATTTTCGTCTTGTCGCAGTACATCAACAGCTTTTTGGACACTCAGCGGCTTCTTGGAATGGACAAAGGCCTAATTACTGAAGCATTTTATTGAACTCAGTAGAGCCTTTGATCTTATCAATCATTCAATTCCCTTAGACCACCTCCAGAAGATAAGCATTAGCGATGACACACTACCCTGGTCCAAAACCTGTCTAACCACCACTTCTCAGTGAATTTCAGCTTCTTAACCTCTCCATCAGTCCCTCGGGAGAAAGGTGCCCCCCCCCCCAAGGATCTATTCTGGCACCCCTCCTCTTTTCTATCTACATTAACAAACTCCCTTTTGACTTGCCCCATCTATATCTCTAACTTTATGCTGACAACATGATCAGACTCCACTGCAACCTCTCTGTCTCTTCTCTTGAAATCAAGCTTCAGGTTCAGTTTCATGCCCTTATTCAATGAGTAAACAATTACTGATTGACTCTTCCACAAACTATGCTTTTTGATTTATGCCCGGCACAAACCAATTTCATTTTGAAAACAAGGTTTAAAAAAGTACAGCAAATAATTAGTGATGCTCTGGCCTAGTTTCTTAGATATTTCTGGGGCTGTAGCCCTATATATCCAGATTAGCCATACTGTATACACCTTCAGAAGTGCCAACAGCACTGTTGATCAGGAGTTGGTTAGCAGCCTGTTTTTCAGTGAGCTGGCCATAAAACAAAAGAAAGATACAGAAAACACTGGGCAATGGGCAATCGGGAGGTTGGAAAGAATTTTTGTAAAATTCTTTTGATAGCCCGTTTGGGCATGGGGAATTAAGTGGCTTCTATTCAGAAATAATGAAAAAAGCAAAAACACTGTTCCCAAGCTTACACACCAAAACATTTATTTGTACAAGAAATACGTAAGCGCTTTCATGACTGCAATCGTCGCTTCATCAGACAAATTAGAAATAAAATAAGTGTCTTTAAATAATTGCTAAAAAGGTCATGTGACTTATAATATAAAACACCTGCTACACAATAAAAAACTTTATAAAAACATGATATAACAATATACCTAACTATTCATGCTAAAATGATAAATATAAAACTCAGTCTAAACTACAATAAATATCTACTTAACTTCTATTAAAAATATATGTATATATTTGTACAAAAACTTGATTAAAATATCCATCCTTAGTGCTTTAAACAATGTGACTTTAAGAAATGTTTAAGAGATACCACTCCATTTAAACCTGGAGGTTTATCAGCATTTAATAAAAGTATCCACTCTTGTTCTCTGCCTTCAGTATAATTTTCAATAACACCCCCCCCCCCTTATGTTTGGGTGTATTACTTGAATTACTAAAAATTTAAAAGTATGTGTATGGTCAGTCAGCCTTACATGATTTGCTAGAGCATTACTTTCTTTCTGTTTTTTTTTTGTGGTATATTTTGCTTTCTGCCAGACTTGATATGCATTCTATATAAAAAAAAGCTGAAATGCTTTGGTGGCACTGAGATGTAAAACAAATGTGAGTCGATAATTTCCAGCAAGTTATAAACCAGATTTATTAAGCCAAAGATAAAAAAGTTTAAAAAATCAAGCGCTTTCGTCTCCTAAGTTAGGAGACTTTATCAAGATAAAGCATGCCCAAAGAGACATCACCTTTATATCATAAAAGTTAACTAGTAATGGAACCATGAACCAATCACATACATTGCTACTAAAGCTTCAAATAACATATGATGCATTGTTTAAAGGTGTATTAACCAAATAATCAAATTGAAATATAATGGTTACATTTACTTGCAGTGCATTGGACTCATAATGCTGTATTGTGTTGCCAAACATTGACAGTCTTGCATGTTCACCAGAATTAAAATTATTTAAACATTAAACAGCCTATAAATTTATTGTATTACATTTAATCCAAAATTAAAATATATAATACATATGATATATGGATGTATGAGTATGTAAATGAAGGCCAGAAATCACTTAAATATAAATATAAAATATGAAATATATGAAAAATTGTAACCAAATATATTCAAATAACCCTATTAACAAAAATAATGTGCTATAAAATTAATGTATAAAAATACATTCTAAAACCACAATTAAAAGCATTAGTACAATATAGTAAATATTCATATAAAAGCTTTCAAAGAAAAACTTTTTACATCTGTCTATACTAAAAATTCATAAATAATGCGTAAATATTATGTACTAATAATAAATACTTATTCTCACATTGTAAGATTCAACATGCTTAAAAATCTACCTATCCAGGGTTTTCAATTTCAAAAAACAAGTGATTGAAATAGAATCATTCAGGCCTGGCCATTGAATGGCATTCGTTTTCAATTGCTATAGAGTTTCATTCCTTTCCAAATATAATGGCCATGGCCCACCCCTTGGGTTAGATTCCATTAGTTCTATCACAGTAAATTTGAAACTATGACCTGGCCATTCATTACAGTGTCTTGCCAAAGCATTGGTGTCTTTCCTTAGTTTTATGTCCCTCAGATGTTCGTAAATACGACTTTTCAATTTCCTTTCCATTTTTCTGATATAAAAGCAGGAACATTCACAACAAAAAGCACAGTAAACAACTTTTTCTGTATGGCAAAAACACTTTTTCTTTAACAATACTCTAATACCATTAATAGTGAATTTATTGCCTTCCATTACATATTGACAATAATTACAAGCTCCACACTTTTTCATATCACCAACACTTTGAGCCTGGGTATTTTTCTCGAAAATATTTTTCAGGGACTGGCCTTTTCTATACACCACAATAGGTCTTTCACTTATACATTGCCTAACATCATTGCACAAGGATAGGATGATCCAATTCTTCTCCAAAATTCTCAAAATATCTTTACTTGCTAAATTATAGTTGGTAATGAAGGTAGAACGGTAATTAACATCTGCTGATACTGATTTATTTAATATCATGATGTTGTTATTACTTGGCATATCATTACAAATGGTATCCTGTCCAGTATCAACATTCAAGTCATTGACATATTGTATGACGTCAACTTTTAGGATAGCTTGAAAAAGGCCCCTCTCTCTTTTATTGATCACTTCTAACATCAAGTTGTTCACCAAATCAGTTGGGTACTCCCTTTTTAAAAACATATTTTTTAATACATCACACTCATTAAGAAAGAAGTCAAAGGAAGATACCATCCGGTCCGCTCTCACAAATTGGCCCTTTACTACTGCTCTTTTGGGTTTATAGGGGTGTGCACTGTCAAAATGCAAGAAACTGTTGGAATAAGTTTCTTTTCGATGAATTTATGACACAAATTTTCTCAAGTCTCTGTCCTTTAACAATTTGATATCTGAATATGAAATTTCATTTGTACCAATGGTGTAAGTGAACTTCAGAAAGGGTGTCGAGTTATTAATGTAAGCCATAAACTCATTAATAAGGTCTCTTGGTCCTTCCCAAAAAATAAAAATATCATCCAAGAATCTTACATACATTTTACAATAATCATAAAAATGGGATTCAAAGATGATTTTCTTCTCCCACTGCAACATAACCATATTAGCATATAGGCCTCTATTACTTTCATTGTTGAAAAGTATACAATTATCTTTTAGAACTAAATCAAATAATTGTTCATATATATTGATCTTGGGCTGTGGTATCCTTTTTTCAAGTAAATAGTCAGATACCCACTCAACTCCGATATCATGACGTAGAGAAGTATAGAGATCTTTCACATCAATGGTTACAAAATGGCCAATCTCACTATATTCAAGGTTATTGATTCTCTGTAAGAAATCCCAAGAGTCCCTACAAATGTTCATTTCTTCTGCCACATAACCTTTTAGATTAATATCTAGGTACCTAGCTATGAGATATGTGATAGAGCCATGTCCATTAACAATAGGGCGCATTGGTGGATCAGACATATTTTTATGCATTTTAGGTAAACCAAAAATACATGGAGTAACAGGGTGATGAACAGATAAAAAATTGAACTCCTCTATCGACAAGGAACCTTCGATAAACAAATCATTCAATTCATTCCTAATCTTATTATACATACCATTCAGTTCATTTAAGGTAAATTTTCTATAAGCATCACCTGATAAAATTTTATTCATCCTTTCATTGTAATCACATGTATCCATAATAACAATGCCACCACCTTTGTCTGGTTTTATAATCCTTACATCCTTATTAAATCTTAACTTGTTTAAACCGTCAATTTCATCTTCACACAAATTAGAAAAATGTACATTCTTGTCTAAATTCCTAACATCAACTTCACAAATTTTGTCAAACATTGCCAAGAAAGGATGTAAGGGTGGATTGTATGTGCTAGAAATATGCAATGGGTTACATACATGTTCAACAGATTTAAAAAGGACATTTAAATTCAGTTTCCTAACAAAATGTCTAAGATCCACAAGTGTTCGTGCAGTGTCAAAGTTCTTCATAGGGACAAATGATAATCCTTTAGACAGTAAGTCACAGTCATTCACATTGATTTGAATAGAAATTAAATTATATACATTGAAGTCACCTTTTGAATTCCTTAAAATTGAACAATTTTCTACAATATTTTCTTGTACAATCAATTCCATCCCTGACATCCACCCCTCCCCCCCGCTCCGATAGAATGATTGTCCCCCCCCAACCTCTGGTTGCAGTGTAGGTCGCTTGCTCCTGCCAGTTCTGATTGTACCTCTCCCTCAGTCTCTCTGACCTCCTCAATGGAGGAAAGTTCTCCTGATCCAAAAAAGACTCCTGATTGCTTTCACCAACCATATCAATATTCCAGACCTGCGACAGAGGGGGTGGGGATAGGCAGTATTAGTGCTATAATGTGTTCTATCCCTTTCTATTTTCCTCATTTTTCTATTTTTAATGGAAGTTATCTCATGTTCAGTGCTTTTAAAAATTCTGTTGTAATCAAAAATGTTATTTGTATGTGTAACATCCTGGACAATCCTCGTGTCCAGTTCAGTAGCTTCCTTAATTAAATCAGTTAGTTGGAGTTCATTGTGTCTAATCACAAGCTCCATATATTCAAAGCCATGCTTGTCAAACATAACCAGTAATTCTTTGTGAAAGCAAGAACCAGCCATTAAGCCTGTGGGAAAGCGCCACATACGCAAACCTTTTGGGACCAGTTTAAGCTTTAAACATTCTTTAAAATAAGCATTGTCCAATTGAGTTTTTTAATTTTTAGTAAAATATGATCAAGTTTTTCCAAATTACTATCATAGGAAACAGTACTTACACGTTCATTTGTTGAAAAGGCCATTTCTTCTCCCAGCCAGTCATTCATATTGATGGGAAACCTTGAATTACACTGGGCTCCTTCACAGGCATTTCCTCTAGTTGTACTGCCACTGTTCAAGAAACGCTGATCTCCACTTGTGGGATGTAAAGCATTCGACCCTCCTGCTCCATTATTTCGCAGTTCGGTGTTGTTCACTATCCTTTCTCCTCCTGGTATTATTTCAGCATTACCGGAATTCAAAAATGTAGAAAATAAACTTTCCTCAACGCCATGGCTGCCTTGAGCAGCCGTGACTTCCTGGTTAAGTCCTCCATTCGGAGTTGACGTCACCCGGGCGTGCTCAATACAATCAACCCTCTGCATGATTCTTTCAAGCTGCTGCAGTATAGCTTCAATGGATTCGTTCAATGGTTGTGTAAATAATAGTTGTGAAGATTCCATCCCCTGTACCTCCGATGCCATAACACGAAGTACTCAGACAAACTCATAAAACAGAAACCAGAAAAAAGCTGAAATGCTTCGGTGGTACTGGGGTGTAAAACAAATGTGAGTCGATAATTTCCAGCAAGTTATTAACCAGATTTATTAAGCCAAAGATAAAAAAGTTAAAACAAATCAAGCACTTTCATCTCCTAAGTTAGGAGACTTTATCAAGATAAAGCATGCCCAAAGAGACATCACCTTTATATCATAAAAGTTAACTAGTAATATAACCGTGAAGCAATCACATACATTGCTACTAAAGGTTCAAATAACATATGATACATTGTTTAAAGGTGTATTAACCAAATAATCAAATTGAAATCTAATGGTTGCATTTACTTGCAGTGCATTGGACTCATAATGCTGCATTGTGTTGCCAAACATTGACAGTCTTGCATGTTCACCAGAATTAAACTTATTTAAACATTAAAAAGCATATAAATTTATTTTATTACATTTAATCCAAAATTAAAATATATAATATATATGATATATGATATATGGATGTATGAGTATGTAAATGAAGGTCAGAATGCACTTAAATATAAATATAAAATATGAAATATATGAAAAATTGTAACCAAATATATTCAAATAACCCTATTAACAAAAATAATGTGCTATAAAATGAATGTATTAATTTCATAAGGGCTTGAGGGGGCCTGACTTGGGATGTACTTATGAATACCCATTCAGCCATCTGGGTTACCCTTAAAAAAAGGTCAGGGAACTATTACTATGTTTTACATCCGGGAGAGTCTATGCCATAAAACTGGTATTTTCTGTGATAATATCTATGATGTCAGCAAGTCCTATTAATAATGTTGTGGAAGTTCATATTTCTTGAGCAGATGTTTAGGGTGTTATTAGTTTTGTGGATGTGATGGAGGTTGCAAAAGACCAGATCCATCAACAGTGTGGAAAGTAGGCAAAGGTCCGATTCTCAGAAGTCAATAGGATATGGAAAAGACAGCTTTAAGGCAGTCAGGGTAGCTCAAGAGGGACAAGCCCTTGATTGTCTTAATAAGTAAATGCTGTGGTCTCTTAAGCTGGGTTGTGTGCTTAGATTAGTACATAACAAGGGGGTCATCATACTCTATAACTGGCCTAGCAATGGAGGAGTAGAGAGGAATGATGGTTTCCTTGGATCTAGAAGATATACCCCTGGTGATTAGCCTAGCTATATAAAAGGATGTCCTAACAAAAGTGTTAATATGGCAGGCAATGGATTGTTGCTTGTCAGTGAAGTGCTCAAGTCCCTAATGCCCTAGTCAATTTTTAGAGGGGCGTTGCCTTTGTGATAGGATTGTAGGTGCCTGAGTCTGACAAAGGAGCCAAAGCTGCATTTCTTGGTATTTGGTTTGAGCTCCACTTGTTAGTGAGCATTAGGCTATCCTGGAGAATATGGTGGTCATTTGGGGTGTTAATGACAGCTTCCAGTTTGCAACCATCAGCAAACCTTGTCAGCCATAGGCCCTTGGTGTTGGCCATGATATCAGAGAAGTAGATACCAAAGGGGTGTGGTCCTAGAACAGATTCCTGGGGGTCTGATGGTAACTGCTCTTTTATTTGAGAGATATTCTGCAGTACTAATAGACTATGTTTTGATATCCAGTGGGTAACATTGGCATTTACATTTAGTTTGATTAGCTTATCTGTGATGTCAGAATGTGGAATTGTATCAAAAGCTTTGGTCGAGTGCCTTGGTGACTTGTTCAGAAATGTCCAGCAGGTTTAGGAGGCAGGATCTGCCTTTAACAAACCCAAGCTGGTTTAGGTCCACAGTTTGAAGACTGCCTGTTTATTTGCAGCCACTTTTCCTTTTCAAGAGCTTGGGCAGCTGCTATCTGTAGCATATGGAATGCTGCCATCTTAGGTGGTCTTGTTCTTTCCTCCCTGTTACTTCTGAGACTAGGGAAGAGAACTGCAAATGTAAAATAACAATAACTATATAGCTATCTGAAAGATGTATAATAATAATAAGTAAGTCTATGGTGTTGTTCTATACAACTTGCAGTTTCCAAGGGTAAAAAAGAATTCCCCTCTTTATTGTTCACAGTGTGTCAGAATTTATGGGATCTTCTTTAGAATATCTTGTTTTCATAGGGACGGCATTCTGTCTTTCTGGTCCCTTTTATTACAGTCAGATTAGCTAAATACGACATAAAAAGAAAGGAAGAAAGACAAAAAAAATTAAAATAAATAAATAATAAAGTGTTTGCTGTGCTTCCTATTTCATATTTGTGCAGCCTCGTTAATCTACTCCTTACTTCTCTCAGAGGCAGCCAGCCCATTATAAATAAGTTAATATGCTACATTAATATTATTCTTGCCAAAAAGAGCCATCTAGAAAATGGCTTTAACTGTCATTTAGAAATTCTGCCCACAGGGCCCTTGTAATGGGACTACCACGACTCATGGGCTGTAGATGCAGTCTATGGCTTGCTTTCATGTGCGCAGGATGAGGGCACACTTTATGAAAGTACAGCCACCAGCACAGAAGTGCAACAATGAAGAACTGAGTGCAGAGATCAGCATACTTTTATCTAAACTGTGGATACTTCATTTGCCTTGATGTGAAGAGGAGAATCCCTTGTCTTCATCATGACAGATATTCTCGCTACAGCTGAGTAAACAACTTAACTTCTACTTTAACATTAAATAGCGGCAGTAATATCTAGCTGCACTATGAGACCATCAGGATGTTTAAGGCAAAAAAGTGCTTCCTATAAAATAACATTTCTGCAAAACAGGTCCTCTTCTTGGATTGTGCTGACTTTTACCATACTCCTGTATATTCAGCATTGACTTTGGGCAGTGCTTTTTTTTTCTTTTTGTGAAAAATAGCTCCAAACTGTTATATTTCAAGGTACAAACTAATTTACAGAGTATGGTCTTTAACTTCTACGGTTTCTGAATCCAGACGATTTCTGGCAGCAAGAAAACTCTTCCATTAATGGAGACGTGAGCTTGACAAAGAAGTTATGCTGCTAGAAGAAAAGCTGATGGGAACATTTCACAGCTCATATCATGGTTAGGTACTTAACAGTTTAAAACATGCTTGAGAAGTGTGTGATACATAAAGACAGTCTGAAGTGCTTCTGTCTGGAGGGCTGGTCTGCGTCTCTCTCGACTGTACTGCGTTTACTAGGCATACAGTGCTTTCCTTTCCTTGTTTTGCAGGATATAGTCAGCAGGAGCTGTGAATAATTAGAGTTGGCTTTTATAAGGGTGGCTTCATTTGTAATAGCTATCTCCTCCCTCAAAGTAGTCGTAGGATATGCTTTTGCATGAAAAACTTGTCCAGTGCCTTTAGAGACAACTTATAATGGAAAGCTTAGTTTTTTAAAGATCATTGGACTAACTTCTGCTTTTAGAATGTTAAGTCATTTTATTTGAGGTTTTGCAAATGAACAAGACAGACCCAGATATATATTTTTAATACAACTTTATTATAAACAAGAAAACACAATAGTATGTTAGAATTACAGCACCACAACACTCCTAATAGAGCATAATTATCAAAAGCATCAATATGTTATAGGTTTACATTTGCTACAGAAGACCACAACCAAGCAGAAAACAAGACATTAAAAATATGTAGAAACAGCCATTTAATTGCAATATATTACCTCTCTTATTCATGTGTGGGATTAGTGGATTACTGTAACTGGGACCAACGGGCCTATTTTTTGATTGACTTCTCCCTAATCCTTTGATGCTCACTGAAAAGTGCATACTTCCTGTGTTAATTTCTTCCAGTGACTAACCAATACACTTCCAGAACCTGGTTATACTTGTTTTTCCAACAGATATTGTTAAATTTAGAAAGTATACATCTACCCTGTCAGCCTGTATACTTGGATTGAATTTATTAAAAATAAAGTCTGCTTTAAGGCAATTTCCCATGGTCACTTGTTTCATACCAAGATTGTATTTTTAGTCACAAATGTTGTAATTCAGGGCAAGTCCGAGAAATGAGCTACCAGTCACCCAACAGACTTCTGACCTCTCCAGCAGCAAGGAGGAACTGCTGGGAAAATGCAGGACAAAGGGGATGGAGTGTAATAATGTTTATAAAGTCATTGGCATCCAAAAATGTAAAACCTTTGAGATCTGGCATTAGATCTAGGCATCACTACAATCCTATGTCAAGCCTCATGAATGAATCTATAGTCCCAGATCCTTCTCCCATACTATCCAGTGTCGATTGGTGATTTGAGATTTACTTGCATTTAAAATACTGGAGAATCTAATGATTTACTTCTTTCTCAAAGGGGCCTCTAGTCCTGCTTCAACCTACTACCTGACCTAAAGAGGCGAGTTTTGGCTGTCTAGGTGAGGTGAACTTGAGCCTTGTTACTTACTTAATTAATTAATTAATTAATTAATTAATTAATCGATTAATTAATTAATTAATTAATTAATCAAATAACCAATTAATTAATTAAATAAAAAGGGCTCATTTCTAGAGAAGCTCCATAATCTGCTCTTTAAGCATCCCAGGACATGACTTAACCCCCTCTTAATCAACTGCTCCTCATGCTTAAGTGCTGGAGTAAGACGAAGGCTTCAAATTATTTGCCGGTTAGCTGTATCAAGACCTAATGACAACTAAACTGGCAAAATTTCCCTTACCAATGAAATGTACTAGTTTACTTAAAAGTAGCCAATGTTAGCTCTAGCAATTCTGAGGAAATAGATTTAGATTGCCCCTGCTGATGTTCTAACAGAAGCTTATCAAGTCCCCCCCAGATTATGTTTCCAGACAGGATCCTGACTGGGCTGTTAAAGCCTTCAGATGGGTTGCATTGATAGAAATACCAAAATCAGGTACTCCTAGATCACCCAAGGAGGTTGAAAGAATTTAAATGTTCCAGGGTAGATGCAGTCTACATCTTTCCCGTATAAAAGATGCCACCACACTACTAAGATTCTTAACAAAGGAAGTCAAATGGAGGAAGAGGGATCTCCTGAGCTGCGTACAGTACCAATGCAAGAATGAACCAAGATGCTGCCAATGCAAGAATGAACCAAGATGCTGCATGAGTCTTTTGCTGAAAATCCAACAGCCCCCTCCATCTCTGTAAATAGCTTCTCATGGAAATAATTTTCTGAATGCATTCTTGATTTAGAGAGTCCTCCATAGTGGCTATTAAGTGTACGTCAAGATACTTTACACTGCTCTTCCTGCCTAGAAAGGGAAACTCTCAGTCAGGCGAACAAGTGGGAAAATATTTATTTTTTTACTGTCTTCATCTTCCCTGTATTCACTTTGTATCCTGGCAGCGAGCCAAATATTTCTATGTATTACAAGACCTTTCAGAGATCCAACTCCAGATTAATTAAGACATCATCTGCATACAAAGAAAGTTTTAATCTGACTGTTAATATTCAAACCTGTCCATAGAGATCCGTGTAAGTGTTTCACAAGGGGATCAATATACAAAGCAAAAAGCAACTTGGAGAGAGGATATCCTTGCTGTTTCCTCCTTGGATCTTCACTGGAGAGGATAGTTCGCACCCTATCTTAACATATGCAAGAGAGAGAAAATTGGTACAGTTTGTAACTAGTTCTATGAAGCTGGAGGAAACCCCATACAAGTAAGGGCCTTAAATAAGAAAGAGACAGAAAACCCTGTCTAAAGTCTTCTCAGCAAAAGAACGGGCTAAGATTAGTGGTTTGCCCAAAAGGTTAGTCTTCTCAATGACCAAAAAGGTGTTAGTTTGATTAAATGCGGTATGACAAATTACAAACCCTCAGTTGGTCAGGATGGATAAGATGGAGAATAGGTTTGATATACTCCTCGCAAATATAAACATGAAAAGTTTATAATCACAGTTTCAAAACTTAAACAGGTCTATAAGATCTGTACAATATGGAGTCCTTTTCAGGCTTTAGGAGTATAGACACCATGCTTTCCTTCAAGATGGAGGTGGGTTGTGCTTCTCTAAGACCCGAATGGATAATAAAGCAAAGTTCGAGGCAAATTGCTCTTCTCTTAAGGAAATAAAACTTCCCAATGCATGCCATTGAGACCAGGTAGTTTCCCTTTTCAGTGTGTCTCAAATAAAAGAGTACCTCCTCCCTAGTGAAAGGGGAAGCTAACAATTTACTTTGGTCAACTGACAGGGAGAGAAGTGGCAAAGGAGAGAGAAAGTCTTCCATTCACAGTTCCAAATTGGGTTCATGGGGTTCCTGCTTGTAAACGGAAATAAAGACTAACAATCACCTGCAGAATCAGTCTAGGATAACTCACTATGTGCTCTGATAAGGGGCATTTTATTTTAGTGAGTCACGTTTCAGAGGTTTGTTACCTCAAGTGCAAGGCCAGATATTTTTACAATTTAAGAGTAAATTCAAGTGATTTCATCTTCAAAGTTTTGAGTGCATAATCTGCCGTACTCATCAACAGACTAGCCAAAACTTGTTTTGCAGTTCTCAGCTGCTGTCTACCTCCCAGTGCACCATTTATAACATCTTGCTGTGCTGCTGACATGCTGTGAGCTTATTCATATCATGTCCATGGATCTCCCTTTCTAATTCCTGTTTTCTGCATTTGTCTGCAATTGTCTGAATTTGAATTCTTCCCAATGGAGTTGTACCCTAGAATGGCAAAATGATGTAATTCCTCCCCAAACAGAGTAGAATTCTCTTAAGTTGTCCACAAGTATGGGGCCCTTACAAAAAAAAAAGAATTTAATTTCCCTGCTCCACTTCAGCACAGTAGAGCACGGTCAGGTATTAGAAATGTGAGAATTTGCATATCTTTTACCAGGTATCCCTATTCTTTGTTAATGAGAATTTTATCTGTATGAAAAGCAGGCATGTTCAATACTAACCTCATCCAGAAACTCATAGGTAGCCTTCATACCCATCTGTAGGGTAAAGTGTTTATTGAATTTGCATGGTATTGAAATAAAAAAGCTGCCTAGGGCCCACATGCGTTTCCCCTCTTTGAAATACATTTTTCCTGTCATCACAGCATTTAGAAAGGTTGTCCTAAAGTGCCACATATTCTCATATTAAAGAAGCTAGAAAAGAGTCTCAGCTAGTAAACATAAACCGATAATAATCAGTAGATATCCTTTGAGCTTACCCTGCACCTCCACATAAATACCTAAGGGTTCAGACTTTATTTCAACCAGTTCAAACTGAATGTTGCTTCTTAGTAAAATAGCCATCCCCACTGTCCCTAGCCTGAAGACAGGAGGCAGAGCCTACCATATCCCAAACCTGCCAGCTTCCTGTGCACAGTCACTGCTAAATGAGTTTCTTGTGCAGATATAAACACTGGATTCATTTTTACAAGAAAATCAAGGGGTTGGACAGTCCATTTATATTTTATGAAACCAATGAAAATTCCAATGTCCCTGTAATTTATTAGTATGCACACTTGTTTTATCACAACATGTTATCTCACATTTCCTTTCTTCAGTGGTCTGTAGAAAAAAGAATACCTCTCCAAACATCTGCACCAAATGTAACGCCACAGAAATACCTCACAAAGAGAATCCATAGCCTCCAACACATGTCCTATGCAGACAGGCTCAAATCATCATCACTATACAAGGAATCATACAGATTGCTCAGAAGTGATCTGTGTTTCACCTACAAGGCAATCTCGGACCCTGCTCTCCCAAAGATGCTCCATATCTGTAAGTATAACTCCTCATGCATTACCTGCTCGAAAGGCCTAAATCTAATATGCAACATCAACAAAACCTGCTGGAGAGACAGTTTTGTCTCCCAGAGGCTGCCCGTCTCTGGAATAAACCTCTGATACACATCAAACTGAATACCTCGCTGACCCTCTTCAAAACAATCTTAATGAGTGGATGGGGGCAACAGGTGCTGACTGAGATTTCTTTCTGGGGATAAACTCTTGGCTAGGCTTGTAAGGGCCCCAGAGCCATTAGCCTAATAACCTCCTATGATCCTATGGAAGTAGCCTTGTTAACAAATGCAGTTTTTTTTACTTGCCTTAGCCCCCCCTGTTAAAGAAGTTAATTAGATTAGGAGGAAAACAAAATAGAGAAAAACAAAGACTAACCATAAATAAACCTGGATGTCATTACAAAAATGGCACAAGCTTTCAGACTGTTTACAATCTACACAATGTAATGAAGATTCCATGGAGGGGCCCGGAAGCCTCTATCAAAATGGAGAAAAAGCATGTTTAAATTGGGTTCCTATCGTGTGATCAAAAATTGTAAACAGCGAACGCATATTGAGGGAACCCGATTGGTCGAAACGTTGCACACGTAACACGGAAATCGCTGTAGGGAATATTTTCCCTTTACTTCAATGCAGTGCGATCTCGGAGTAGGAATATTTAAGTAGCGGGGGTGCAGGGGGGCTTGCCTACAGCATTTAGGTAAGTATAGTTTTTATTTTTATTTTATTACATTTTCGAAATTTCAAACATCGCTCATATGGTGTCGACCATATGGTGTTCGATGTTTGAAACTTTCGAAAATATAACATAGACCCATTTAAATTGCATGGCAAATATGCACTGCAACCACAAGAGTGTTAAGCTCCTCTATACCATTCCTTCACTCAGTTTAAAATTTTACATTTATGTTTCATTATAAATTAATCAAGTTAGATGTTGCTGAATTGTTTAAGTAGTTTATGAGATCTGTCATACCTCTAAGCAGTTAAATCACCAAACAAATATCAGAGAATTAGATGTCCATTTTGCTGCAGAGTTCCATAAACCTAAGAAAACAAACCCTTGTATGACTGAGCATTAGTATGGCGTTGGACTGTCCCTCCAACCGGGTCTATATCATATGAGTGAATAGGAAAAACTGCGAACGCACACAATCTTGAAAGTACTGGACCTCAAAGTGCTTTTTCTGAGATCATGGTACAGTAAAGAATGGAATATTTGCCCTTTCCTCATTGTAGTGAGATCTTGGAGTTGGAATATATATTTAGCAAGAGGTGTGAGCGTTCGCAATTTTTCCTATTCGCTTGTATGATATAGAACCCCTCCAGCCACCCAGTGAGTTATAAAAGCCAGTCCATCAAGTTTATATCCTAATAGTCCACTGCAAGTCAATAGTGATCATGAATGTATTGAAACGTCCGTAACACAGTGGCTTGAAACAAAAACTTTTAACTAAGTCCAGTGTATGAAATCATCCACAAACCACTTTAACACTTTTTCATTGTCTACTCAAGACTCTCTCTGAATAACTGTTAAAACAGCCTATGGAAAGTGTACAACAGGAAAAGAGTTATAAGAAAGAGAGAGAAAGATGGTTGACCAAACAATCCCATTTGAATCATTTCACTGTACTGCAGGCCTGCTCTGCTGTAACCCTGTCTCTCTCTTTATGTCTCATGTAGAACATTGAGGATGGTTTTGTTTCTTTTAAAGTCTGGTACAGTGGACCATTTCTGTGAGCAAAATACACTGTGTGATAAAATGAATGTGCATACTAATAAGTTAGTGGGCAATGGAATTTTCATTGGTTTCATGGAATATAAATGGACTGACCAACCCCATTAAAAAGGCTGACTGTATAACTTTCTTGAAAAAAAAATTAAACCAGTGTTTATATGTGTACAAGTAACTCTTTTAACAGTGACTGAGCACAGGAAGCTGGCAGGTTGGGGATATGGTATAGTAAGCTCTGTCTCCTGTCTTTGGGGTAGGCTCAATGAAGATAGCTATTTCACTGAGAAGAGGCATTCATTGGTTTATTGGTGTGTCTCCAGCAGATGAAAGTAATCTCAATTTAGATTCAGCTCCAAGAATGAGAAAGTGGTAGGGCCACCAGGAAGAAATACGTTAAGAATCACTGGATATTGTAGTTAGGACCTTCACGCATTCAGCCATCATAAGTGAATGGTTGCTGAAAAGGTAACCCTCTTCCTTCTAGTTTCAACTGAATAATATTGGTCAGAGCAAATGTCACAACCATTTAGCTGTAGTTCTTTTCCTGAAACCCATAAAGTCAACAACACTCTCTCCTTCACATTAAAGGACACAGATCAAGCTATAACAAGGCAACAGGTCTTTGTCTGGGTTCCCTGTTGATTAAATACATAAGATGGGCTCATTATATCATCATCTCCTGAGGTATACTAGCCCATGTGCTTAAATTAGAGCATTTTAAGACCATGCAATCACCACCTTCCAGTTTCTCAGGGATCCCAAATAATTTAAGTTTTTTTTCCTCCATCCCCTGTCATCCATGTCAGTTCTCTGATTCTCCATTAGTTTGAGATGGATCTCCATTTCAGTCAGATGCTGGTTAGGTACTGCCAAAATATTTTCCACTTCATTCTGGTGGCCAGAATGAAGTGAAAGTATTTCTTCCATTTCAGTTAAGTTATGGTCTGACTGCTCCATATACCAAATTAGGTCTCCATTAATCTTTATCAGTTCCTTCATAATTTGTTCCACATCAGAGTCACTGCTTAACCCAGTGGCCCTGGAAGAATGACTGAGTTGGAAGAAGGTATAAGCTCCAATCCTAAGGTGACAGATGTTCTGATGTTATTTGGTCAACGTAAAGCAGGGATGGGAGAGACTTTTTTTCTTTCTGCAATTCCAAACTTGTTTGATATCTACAACTCCCTGCCAAATCCAATTAAAAGTTCATACCTCAAAAAATAGGAATTCCTGATAAATGGGGATAAAGCTATTCAGTGAAGACAAATTATTATGAAGGAGTGAGAGAGACGAAGAAGGGGCATCTGATCAGGTTTCCATCTTTACTGGAAGTCCCAAGAGCCGCAGACAACTCATTTTCAATGTTTCATATTTGCATAATCCATTTTGTTGGTATAGCCAGCAAAAAACAAGAAGCCTTTTAAAATTCCTGGTGTAGTTTGCTTTGCTGTGCAGTTCATTGCAGAGATTTGCATTCTGTACTTCAAAGTCTCTGCAAGAGCTTTTTTTTAAATGAAATTGTATTAGAAACCACAACTGTTGTATCTGCATTCCTAAATGCATTGCGTTGCAGGCCCCTCTCCAGACTCTGAGTTTATTTTTATTTTATGTACATTTTAAATGCCATCAGAAAAGTGTTAAGGCAACCCCCTTGGATTAATCTTTGTATTTGTGGGTGTGTGTGTATATGTTGCTGCCCACAGTAGTGACCACTGTCCTGTCCCCTACATTAGCCCCTAGACCCTAGCTAGTTGTTAATGATATGGCTAGTATACAATTTTTATCATGCAGTGTCTGTCTTGGAGAGGTGATCCAAATTACTTTCCAACATGTATTGTAGCACACTAAATTTCTGTGCCTGCATTATATGAGAAATAAAGGCACAATTCGTGTGAAGACTACCAGAGTCTGCCTTAACAATTGTGAGGCCAAGTTTGGACCATTTTGGTGGGAACCTTCAACAGGACCCCCTCCCCTACACCTACCATCTAGGGGTGCCAGAAGCTGCCGATAGCTGGTGTGCAAGAAGACAAAAGGGGCACTTTTATAATATATAAAAGGGCAACTTTTTAGCTGTCTACTGACATAGCAGAAACATGTATGTGACACAAGATGTGTAAATGTGAATTATTTCATAGAAAATTACAAATGAAGTTAATGTTGCACCAGAATGGTATGTGATCCAGTAGCCATATACTACAAATGGTAGAGAAAGAAGGGCAGTAGTGCTGTAACACACTGTTGCCACACACAAAGCAAAAACCACAAAGGAGTGTGGGGAAGCTCTTAAACATTTCATTCAGACAGTTGAACACTTCAGTCGGACTTTAGAAAAGTCCAGAAAGTCCAAATAAAATGTTTAATAACTTCTCACCACTCTTTTGATGACCACTGTTTAATGTTACTGCTCTGGTGTGAGATTAGAACTTAGCAGCAGTATGATGTACTTAACAAAAACCTGTTATGCAGCTTTCTGATGTCAGAAAGGTGTTTAATAAGCATGGCTTTTAACCGGTTTCAGTCTATAATCATGGTTCTCCATACACAACTGGTCTTTATCTTTCAAAACCGAAGGCATAAAATGCTTCACCAAATATTTAGACCCTGACAACCTCCACACCTCAGGTTGTAGAATGGGATTTTGACATAGGTTTATTGAGGGCCTCTTCTTGGACCCACATATTCTCAACTGGCCCTGGTCAGAGGTGTGCACAGAAGGTTGCTATAACGTGTGTGTGTGTGTGTGTGTGTGTGTGTGTGTGTGTGTGTGTGTGTGTGGAGTAGTTAGGTGCTGAGGACATAGGAGTTATTTCTTAAAATCTCATTGCAATCAAACCTCAGAGGTTTACACAGAAAGTCAATATAGTTTGTGTGGGTCTGTGATAGTGTGGTCATTATTTCTTTAACTATCCTCACAATCAAACCTCAAAGTTTTGCAGACAAGATTACTATAGCTTATGCAGGGGCAGTGTATTGTCTAGGAACAGCAGGCTGGAATACATTATTATGATAATTGTTTTTTCACTTTACTCACAATCAAACATCAGAAGTGTATACGGGAGACTAAAGTTTGGGGGTAAAGGTAAGGAGGTACAGTTTAATATCTATCTGAGATAATCTAGTTGAAATATGTTATGGTTTGCCTGATGAATATACAGAAGGTGGCTGTCTTTCGGAGTGAGGTAGGGATAGAGTGCTATGTGTATATGACATTAGCAACTTTAAAGATATAGCTTAGGCTATTTATTCCCTCACTTTCTATCCAATCTAACACCACACGAATGCACAGATGGTGACTATCTTTTCTTGACAGGGAGACATCTGAAATATGATTCATGTATCCTTGCAAGCATTTGTGTTTTTGGTTTATTGGGACTACTTTTTGTCAGCTTCATACAGTACCTTGAGAACAGTTTATTTCTTCCTTACAAGAAAAAAGCAAGACTGGTTTATTTACTTAGTCTTGATTTTTGTCCAGGCCATCAGTGTTACAAAGCACTGGGCAAAAACTTTAAAATGCACCACACAGCACCTAGAACCCCATGGCATCTGAGGCCCAAGCTGCCACCAGATGATTGGTTTAATTATGTTATTTACTTTGTGGTTATTAAAGTGTTGTATTGGTCATCTAGGAAGTGTTGAAAGAATGGTGAAAAAACATGAAGAGTAAGAATGAACTTCTTTCTTTAGCCACAGTTTTTGTTCAGGTCATCTTTGATTCAAAGGATTTAAAAAAAAAGCTCTGAAATTCAAATCAGAGCATCTAGAACTCAATAGCTTCTTGGATGGGTGGGACTTCAGCTTCATTGATTATTTCTGTTACACTTATTATGGTGCAATATTGGCTGGTTAGGATATATTGAAAAAATGCAGAAAAAAAGCTGAAGAGTACAACAAAGTAAGAGAAAACATGCAAAAAGTAATCTGGATAGTGTGGTCAGTCCAGAATAATGGGAAACCAGGGAGTGATATGGAGTCCTGTGCCTAGGGTTTCATTTCATCAAGACTGGAGTCAAAAGATTCAGTATTGCCAGGGACTGCCACTTTTAAGTACAACACACAGCTTACGAACAGGGTTTGTTACACTCCACAAAACACATAAGATGCTCTATTCTGTCAGATTTCTGGTATACAAAAATATTGGTACTTACGTATTATTGCAACCACATTTTTATGGTCATGAAATTGGCATATTACAAGTCAATCAAGGGCTTTTAAGACTCAGAAATGCTCCTCAAAGTGTCGCATTACATTGCTTAACTATCAGGAGCACACTAAGCTGTACATATACACAGGGAGTTTCTGTTGGCAGTTACAGAATGTAATCATATGCGATGTAGCACTGCTGCCATTACCTGTCATCGCAAGCAACTTGCAAAGCTGCCAGCATTCTTCCAGTTACTTTTTTTCCTTTCACCTTAACTGTGTACCTCAAGCAAGGCTGAAGGTGACCATAAGTCAGATGGCAGGAACCTAATTCAACATACCAACATAATAGAGAACAGGAAAGGAAGGACGCAGTGGCAAAGTAACAGCCACACACACTTTCCTTGGGGTGCAGTCCTTCAAGGAGATGCAGTCTGAAAAGGAACGTATGCCGTTATTTACTGACAACAATACTCGTTGATGAGTCGACACAGTTACTTTTCGTGAAGTGCTTCATCCCTTCTGCTATGCGTTTCTTTAACAATACATCACATTTGTTAAATTTGACCCACACAATATAGGGCCACTGTATTAAACTTGCTCTTACACCCTGTTTACAAACTTCAGGCATCGACTCGTATGATAACAGCCATGACAATTTTTCCGTGCATTACAGACGCAAATCAGGAAGAGGATTTCTTAATTTGCTGGTCTTCCCGAAGGTAGTCAACACTTTTTTACTGAGCAATAAGGGCTTTCAATAACACTTTAGTGTTACATGACCTCCTTTGACTTGAAGTATGCTATTTTCGCAACCACGACAATGTGGTTGCAATAATACGTAAGTACCAAAATATTTTTGATTATATCTTTCTTATTGCAACTTTAGTTTTTAGCACATTTATTTTTATTATTTTTTTAAAGAGGAAACAAAAGAAGTTAGCTAATTCGGAATAAAAGAACCAAGCTGAACTATTTTTAGAGTTTTTAAAACACAAAGTAACAAATTCTTAAAATACAACAATTAAATATAGAATAAAAATCTAGGTCCATGTTAGTGAAGAAAAACATTAATCAAAAATCAACCACTAAAAAATGTACAAGAAGAACTTTATTTAATAAAACACACAATCACTTTTATGCACTCACTTCATTAAGTGTCACAGTCATTGGCTTTCTGGCTGGGTGAATTTTTCTGTGTGGAGTGTACATATTTCCTTGGGGTTTTGCTTAGTATTCCAATTTCACTTTGTGTATTTTGGTGATACTTCCTTTACTGTACTCTGTGAATATGTTTTCACTCTGGCTCTACCTGCAATGGTTCAGTTTTGATTAGTGCACTACCCGCATACCTCTCAACTGTACAGATTTTTGCCTCATATTTTTGATCCATTTTTCAAAAAATTGTGGTTTTCTGCCAAATTAGTGGCAAATCCTTAAAAGTTAAAGTTAGAAAATAAAGACAGACATTTGAGTTTCAGACTCCATACCCTTCAGAAAATTCACGTGAATGCAAAACCTGTTATTCTATCAACGTTCTAGTTTTGGAAGAGCAATATTTAAAACTTGTTCCTATTTTGGGCCTTTGTCCCACTTTTCCTTACGGCGTTGTCCAGATTTCTTGCTCTAGGAGGTTGAGAGGTGCCACTATCCCAGTAAACAAACTTAAGTAAAATAAAACAAAACAAAAATAAAGATATACCATTAGCTGCACTGCTCATCCCATAAATTGTGCATAAAAATATGCAGAATGTGATTGTATACTTGGCATTTGGCATTGGACTGACATTTTATCCAAAACTTGACCTTAATACAATAGCCTCACTCCCTTTAAGAAAAAATGCAGAGAGCTGTCAGTCCCTACCACAACCAAGTATTACAGAAATCCAAAAAAAAAACTACCCTGGTCGTCGACTACTATAAATAAACGATGCAACAAAAGAAAGAAACTCCTTAAAATATTTAGTAGATCTAAAACCTCTCTTTTCAAAGATAATATCAAAGGATTACAAATTAAAAAAAAAACAACTGATGCACACTATCAGGACCATGAAAGGAGCCCTTGAACTTAGGCTGGCCTCTGAAGGCAAAGAAAGTTATAAATCCTTATTTTGCTTTGTTAGAAAAGTAGTAAGAAATGCTAGACATTGTTCAGAATGTATTCATAATGATGCCTCCTATTCTATCCTGATAGACTTTGCCAATATCCTTGCAAACAAATTTAGTCCCAACTTCACACTGAGACTTCTATTTAAAGTCCGGAACTATCTGAATATCTTTCTGCCCCAATTATCTCTAATGATCATTTATTGAAAATGCTAACCAAGACCAAAAATGCTTCCTCCATTGGATTTGACAATATAACTGGTTGCTTAATTAATAGTATTAAACATGCTCTTACAAACACACTCCTCAAACTATTTAATCTAAGTTTAGATAGTAGTTTTGTTCCTGATAAGAGGTATTCTGCAGTGATGGTACCTCTGCATAAGGGTGCCCATACAAATTACCTGGATAATGTCCAACAACTCTGGGTTTGACATGGCCTTGTATGTTAAGCAGAGATCGTCTACTCAGAGGCGATCTCTGCTTAACATACAAGGCCATGTCAAACCCAGAGCTGTCGGACATACTACACTTAAAGAAATCCCAATCCCTCAGAGCCACACGCTCCAGGGATCTAAACCTTGTCATCACAATAAACAAAACATGCTGGAGGGATAGGTTCCTGACCCAGAGACTCCCCAGACTCTGAAATAGATTGCCCATACATGTCAAGCAGAGTGCCTCTTTGGCCCTCTTCAAAAGGAACCTTGACGATTGGATGGGAGAAAGGAAATTCACCCCAGGGATCACATCAGTCGCCCTGCTAGACAGGGGTCCAGGGAAGTAAATAGTGTGGGAAGAAATAGCCAGGGGATTGTTATGGTTAGGCTTGCATAGGCCCTAGGGCTGATAGCTTAGTACCAACATATGAACCTATAATTACAGACCTATCAGGCTTGCAAGCCTCATTTGCAAACCCATGGAACATATTATATCTGATCTCATAAATTGCAATATCAAGAATCTTGTAAGTATTGACCCCCAAGAACTGGGCTTTGGGAAGGGTAGATTCTATTTAATCTGGCAAACCTCAGCAGGTTTACAGAGGCTGTAGATAGTTGTCATGCAGTGCATGTGGTATATCTTGGCCTGGACAAGATCTTCAACACCATTGCCCATGCTGGCATCATAAAAAGCTAATTACTTAAAAAATGGACACATATACTGTAACATTGATAGCAAACTGGCTGAAAGACAGGATCCCAGATAGTGTGAGTTGCAAATGCCTCATCACTAAGTACTGGTACTGGGATCTCTCCTGTTTATTTACTTCTCAGTTCTCCAAGCTGAGAACCATGACCACTGGCTAACAAAGTCTGCAGATGACTGCAAACTGGGGGCTGTCATTAAGTCACCCTATGGTACCCAATCCCTACTGAGTGAACTGTCCCTTGTAAACTCTTGGTGTAATAAAATGGGCCTAAACTATATACTAAAAATTGTAGTATTGTCACATTTGATAGACACCCCCTACATTCATTATACAGTATAGAAAACACCCTACTGCAATGGAAATGTAGCCAGGAACCTAGGAACTCAGGCTGATAACGCCTTCTGTTTTAACCATCATGTGACAATGAAACTGTTAAACCCAAAAAGGAGAAGCAATATGGCCCAAGGATGTCCCAGTAACGATTTTATTTAGCGCTTTCGTCTGCTTTTCAGCTTGACTTCATCAGAATAAATCTTTTATTCTGATGAAGTCAAATAGAAAAGCAGACGAAAGTGCTAAATAAAATCGTTACTGGGACATCCTTGAGCCGTATTGTTTCTCCTTTTTGGGTTTAACAGTTTCACAGTTTGTTTACTAAGTCTATCATGTGACAATGGTTGACAGGGAATCGTTTTATTTAGCAGAGCTACTTGCCAGGGAATATCATCATTAATCATGCCAGTTATCAAATACAACATTTCCTTTGGGCTACATCTAATTAAATATATCAGACAATTAGAAAGACCTCAAAGTTTCCTAAGCAAAAAGATCACAGGCTTAATGTGCTTCAGCTGTCAAGAAAGGCTGGCAGGTTTAGCCCTTTGTTTAGTGTCTTATAGACCTTTGAGGGTAAATCTCTGCCTCACTTACTGAGCCATTAAATACCCGATTGTCCTGTTTCTCTGCAAGTCTAATATCATCACCAAGACTAGAACCATGGAGCTAAATCTTTCCCAACAGATACATAAAACACATTGGAGGGGCAGGTATAACACAGCACTTCCCATTTCTGTGAAATAAACTTCCCCTACATGTTAAGCAGTTTGATTCACTATCTTCCTTTAAACATAAACTAGATGACTGGAAGGGTATCCACAAATTTACTCCAAGTTTGACTGGTATGGCCCTCCAAGAGAAAGGAATTGCAGTCTGAGAGAGGGTACTGGCAAGGCATAAATGGTCATCAGAGTCCGTTGCCATAGAATTTCTATAAATCTATGAATCTAAATTGTTTTTATGGCTTACTCCCGTAGCTTGTCAGGAAACTTCTGCCTCCCCCTGTGATGATCCTGAGTAAGATAATATGGGTCTAAAGGAATGAATAAATGAATAATTAAGCACAGCAACAAGACTAGATACGTTTCACTTCGTAGTCAGTCTAGCTCCAGTGAAATGTATCTAGGAGGGAAATTCTGCCCAAAACAAGCTATTAGAGAGGAGAGCCAAACCCTGCCCTGCTACTAGGTGATAGGTTTATAGATACATAACATCCATGCCAACTAATGGAAATCGAGCTTTACCTGTACAACAAATCTCTCAATAGTTCAGAATTTGAACAATGTCCTTGATTTTGCCTCATTTTTGTTCTATCCCTCCCTCATAAGAGTTTAGATTTTCTTAGGTTCATAGGTTCATAGATGTTTAGTAAGCTAAAGACCACAAGGGCCTTTGTAAGCCTAGCTATGCATCCCAAATCTCTGACATGTTCTGATACCCTTGATAAGTGTAAGCATGGGCCTGGGAGATGAACCATTTATAGGTTACCTGTGTCTGTTAGAGACATAGGTGCCAAACCAGGGATGAATTTCTGGTTTCCCATCCAATTGTTCAAGTTACACTTGAATTGGGTTAGGGAGGAACTCCGCTTCACATAGATGGGTGCCTGTTCCATAGACGGGGTAGTCTCTGGGACACATACCTATCTCTCCAGTAGGTCATATTTATATCACAGGCAAGATTTAAGTCTTTAGAATGGGTAATTCTGGTGCTATTTGTTTTGTGGATATGCAGCAGGTCCATCAGAGTGGGGACTGACAATGCTTTGTTTGCCAGGCATAGATCTCCCCTCAAAAGCCTGTAGGAGACAGAATATAGGGATAGGGCCTTGAGGCAGCCTGCATAGGACAGTTCGCTTACACCCTGTATTCTTTCAATGAGGAATGTCTGTGGACATTCCAATTGTTGGATATGCCTGGTTAGGTACATACCAAAGGGGGCATTGTAGTCAATGATACATCTAATGAATGCCGAATACAGTGGAACAATGACTTCCTTGGACTTAGATGCCACACCTTTGTTTATAAGTTGCACAACATAGAATGATTTCCTTACCACAGTAGGCACATGATGGTCAAAGGATAGATTACTATCTAAGTCCCTGACTACTAGGTCAACTCTAAGGGGTGTGTTATCTATATGATAGTTACCAGGCCTGGATGACTTTCCAAAGGATACTATTATGCATTTCTTGGCATTTAGTTTTAGTCCATGGCTTTGACACCAGTTGTTTGTCTGTGTCAGCCCCTCCTGGAGAACATTTGTGTCTGTGTGAGATTCAGTGACAGCTCCTAATTTGCAGTCATCTGCAAAATTAGTCAGCCAGAGACCACTGATGTTGGCCTTGACCTCTGAGAAGTAAATGCCAAAAAGGAGTGGTCCAAGGACTGATCCCTGAAGGACTTCACTTGTGACTGTCATCTTTGTAGTTGTGGACTATCCAGTTATAACCTTCTGGGTCCTGTCTGGTGAATCATTGAAAATCATACCTCTCAATTGTCCAGAATTCCACAGAATATCCAGATTTTTGCCTCAGATTTTTGGTCTGTTCCTCACAAAATTTGTGGTTTTCTGGTAAATCAGTGAGGATTACACTCACTAAACAATGGCAGAAATTTGAGTTTTAGTTTTCACATTCTTCAGAAATGTATGCTAATCCAAAATCTGTTATTCTAGTATCTTTTTAAGTTTATATGAGCAATTTTTAAAATGTGTGCCTAATTTTGGCCCTTTGTTCCACTACTGTTTTTGGCTTTGCCCAGAATTCTTAAACAAAGAAAAGCTGAGCAGTATGCTGATGATTACAGTTAGTCAATAATGCCAGACATTAACACTGCGTACTTCTATTGTTCAGAAAAAGCATGTTGACGCAAAACCTGTTGTTTTGTGAATTAATAATATTTAGAAATTGCTCCTGATTTTGAGCCTTTATCACTCCTGTGTTTTTGGCTTTGTCCAGAATTTCTTGAACAAAGACATTAATTGGTAAGCACCTGAGGTGGCGTTTCCAAGGGAAATGCAAGCTTCAAGTTACCTCTGAAACATAAATGTAAATATTTCCATGTAATCACCAAGGTAGCTGTTCAAAGCAAGGGGTGTTCACTGCCCCCCCCTATGGTTTGACACTCATGCTACAACTCCAACCCAGCCTCAAGTTGACGGCTTCTGAGTACTTCAGATTAGGTATCAGGAGTATATGCTACTAGTGCATATTAAAAATGAAACAATATATTTGTTTCTTAGCTTATTATTCAATCAAAAGACATGTTAAAATAAAAATAAACTACTGGACTTCTGGGTTACACCAGAACCATTATCTCCTGTAGTTCCTATCTCATGGTCTTTTTATCGTGTTCAGGCACACTCAAAGGGACTTGTTTAATGGACCACTGAGGCCTTGTGTCTGCATGTTTCTTCAAGCACTATGACTTACCAATAAACATGCCCCAAACTCCTGTAGTGCTGCCTGCATTTCCTGGCGCTTGGTAGTAGATAGCTGCACACTTCCTGCTTGTCCTCCGCATCACACTACTTATTTTCTTTTTTAATGTTTTTAACTATCCTTTCTGTCTTTCACCTTTCCCTTCTTCCTTTTATTTTACTCATGACTTACACTCTTTCACATTCCATACCAAACAATTATACTTACTGTAAATACCATATTCTTTTTATATTATCTGCTCCACAGTAACTTTGTACTATGTCATGTTATCACAGTGTACAGCTACTCTTCTTACCAATCTTAATGATCAAATTCTTGTATTAAGTTTACTTAATGATTATGTTCATTTATCTCACATATTATACTGACTTATACCTATCTTCTTGCTTGCTCTTATATTACCAATGTTGCACTGATATCAATTGAAGTTTATTGTTTCTCTGGTTGTATTTGAGCTGTGTAGAGCTTGAGAATGGTCTAGATGGATCAGTGTTCTACCTCGATTAACAAACTTTAGATAAATACATAAATAAGAATGTAAATAAATAAATAACATCTTTTTAAGTTATGTACTCTACAAATTCTAGCATCTTTTGGTAGGTGCTGCAGATAACACAAACATGACTATGTTATTAAGAAGCAGGCCTATTATGAAACCTGGTAAATCCTGTGACTCATCACAGTCCCCTGCTCTTGCCTCCCATGCCCAACGTCCAAGATACTACGACATATTGGACATATGAGTCAGTGGGTTTGGTGGGAAGAACAGCAGGGCAGAAAGAATATAAACATTTCTTACCTTCCACTACACATTCTCATTTCATATTACCCCTTTTTTCTTCCAGGCATTTCCTGCACCTGCTCTGAATGATTGGGGTTGCTTACCCAGTTAAATCTTATACCTTGTTACAGTCAGTGTGTTCCAAGAAAATCATGTAAAGGTGTTCAATGTTCACAGAATACTCAGCAATAATAACACTAAGAATATCAGGCCTATTCATAGAAATGGCATTTGTGATTCACCATCTTGCTTATAACTTTTTCTGAGAGTTTATTTTCATTTATTTTATTAATCGTTAAACTGGGTAAATAGACTTTTCAATGGAGTTATTTCTAGCTATATCCCAGGACACAGGGATATCAGTAAGGAATACATGCAGGGTTAATTTATAGTAGCCACTAGGCATCATGACTTGTCAGGCAGGAGAAAATATAAATGCCTTAAGAAAACCCACATGGCTGCAAGGAGAACAAGCAAAACCCACATAGTTTGTTCAGTTTTCCATAATTTACTTCCAAAAAAAAACCTGCCTAGTCCAGTTCAACCATTGTTTAGCTCTAAATTTTCTGCTTGCCTGTTTTGTATGTGACTGTGACTCTGAAACCATGATACCCCTGCAGTATATTTACGCCAAACTAGTTCTGTTTCTGCTTTGCCACTTTCAGTGAATTGTGCCTGCAACCACTCAGCACATACACCTCGTGTTTCACTTCTCTAAGGTTATTTTGCTCCTATCACCTTTAGTCTGACTCATTCATTTATATTCATGTAGCTTTATTTTTTTCTTTATGAACTACAAAAGTGCACAATGTATTATAACACTATCCAGTGTATTACACATGAATGGAGACCTCTAAATTAGATTAATTTAATGGCTTTGAAGAAATGTGTCAAGCTTGAAACTGCATTACCAGCAGGTTGGACTGTACTACAGAGACCATTGGTAGCTTCTAGTATTATTATATTTTAATAAAATGTATAGAACCATATTAATTTATTTGTATTGTCAGAAGAGTCTTTGAAAATCTGAATGTGAGTATATGGTGCTCTGCTGTATCTTACTTCAATTCATTATCAAGTGAGTTTTTAATTTAATTTTTTTAACTAAAGCTCATAAGTAGACATTCCTATTTTTCTTTTTTATGAGACAAGTCTTGTTTGTAGCTGACAGTGCTAAAACAAATGATATATTCTTGCACAGAGTAATTTCTTATACAATTATGAATCAGTAGCATTGATTTAGCAGAGCAGAGAGAGATTTTTTTTTTCTTATAAAATAATGTTTAGAATCACAAATAAGAAGGTAATTTGTTTTTATACCTTGCAGGCTCACTCCTCTTTATGTGCATTGCAGATAAACATTAGCATGAGAAAGACATTGTGCATGTATGCCCTATACTAAACAGTTGTCCTGTATAAATACTTTTCTTGATACTTTTTTTCATTTGTGACAGCATTTTTTTTTTCTGAATGTCTATGAAAGGTGTTGGCAGAGAGTTTCTAGCAAGTCCTCATTGTTTACAGCTGAGGTCTGTTCATCTTTGCAGCCAGACAGTATTATAGATTATTAGTTACAGCCTAGACAGGTGTGAGCTGTGATGCGATTATCAGAAGCATTTATAGAGCCCATTAATTACCTCTTCCCTAGTGACCACACAGACTTACAACATGCTGAGCTCTCATATAAAAATTACATTGCCAGGAAACAAGTTACTGCAGCCCTTCATTTTATGATAACAAAACAACCCAAACTAGATTTTCAAATGATGTCTGGTACCAGAGTGAATTATAATCATTTTTTCTGGAGAGATCTCTTCAGCTGTACCCCCTGAGTATCTTAATGTTCTAATAGTTTACAGACTAAAACTTAATTGCCATGCAAATGATATGAAATGGGTGTTACCCCTGAACATGACACGCATTGCTTAGTGCATTTAGTAGTTACTTCATTTGCTACTAAGTGCAAAACTTGCTGAGCCTTGTAGTATTCTTACGTAACTTTGACTGGTTTTTAATAGTGTAGCAGTTGCTGATTTATACTGATAAGTAATAGAACCTGATGTTCTATGTAGTTTTCATTTTTTTTCTGTGTGTTGATTCCCTTTGATAAAGACAATATAGATGGAGATTTTCTGGATCTTTTTTAGGTAGTAGGACTGAATGCTTCTTGAAGAGGCCATTGGCAGCACACATATGCAGGTGTTTGTATGCAACATGATATGGTATGGTTGCTAAGATTATGATTCAAAAACAGGTCAATTCAGCCATATCTAAATGGAAATAAGAGCTAACAACATGTGTGTTACAAGAATATCCTGAACTGTACAGTGGTATAATGAGGTTCCATAAAACAGGCATATATCTCAGGGGTGATCACATTGTGCTTCACATTGCTGGATGTCACATCTGGTCACTCTGTGTCAGATTATTAAAAATATATCTATTAAAGTTACTCATTCAACCTGAACTTCATAGTACTGGTGTGTGAAGGTGTTCTGCAAGCAATGATGGAGAAAGAAGTCAAGAAACATAAAGTGGATAGGAGATTAGAATAAAAAAAATAGAGTATGATGTTATTTGAGAGATTGTGGCTCAGTCTGAAAACAATGATGGTGAAGAGAAAGTATATTTATGGCTAAATACTAAGGATACTAGTATAAGTTTGGAAGGAATTAACGAATTTTGCTAGAGATGAGATATTTGTCAGGCTTTCTGGCTGGATATGCTGAAGGACTTGAGGAATGTGAAAGGACTGACTTGGAATGTCTTTATGCAAGTCAATGCAATTGCTACTAAGAAAACAGACGGTGAAGAAAACAGAAGGCGAAGGATATACGTGATCATTCAGTAGGGAGATTTGCATAATAAGAGTATGCTGATCAACAGCTGGTAAATTAGAAGGATACGACAAGGAAGAAGAATCTGGAACTGAATGCACTGCCTGTGGGTTACAAATGTCCAGAGTGTCTAGATTTGTTAAAAAAAAATGATGGTGCACTTTAGTGGGATCAAAGAAAAGTAATTGGGAATTGAAAGAAGACTGTACAATTGTCTTTGGCACTGGAAGATCAAAAATACAACAAATTCCAAATAACATTTGCATAGTTTGAGTCATGGCTTAATAAGGAACAAGTCTTATGCCAATTGTAGCAGAGGTTTATGATAGAAGTTCAACTAATATTAACAGATCGTGATTTTTATGAAATTAGATTGCAGCAGAAATTGCAATTTACAGAACTGATTAAAGAGTGCAGACTAAGGAAAATAAAACATAAATTGACTTTTACAGTGGTTTTGAAAGTGTATTTGTATCAAGGCAGACTGATATGTCATTGATTTTATGTGGACTGTTTTACAAGAAGTTGAACCATGTGGAACACAGATAATCTGAAGTTTATTTTTTATGCTATATCGCAAGTCCCCTTTTACTAGTTAACATATAGAGACAGTTAGGCAGTTTGCTATAACTTTGTAAAAAGGACCTAATGATATATGAGGAAAAATGAGTGTTTCATGCCACCTGTGTAATTGGAGAAACTGCTGAGACCAAGTTGTCCACAAATTCAAGTGACAGCCTGCATGTTGGTAGTACCAGTTGCATATTGCAGGACTATGTATTATTATAATTGCTTATGTGGAAAAATTATCATGCATAGTCTCAAGTGGTTTTGTGATTTAAATTATTAGTATTAAGAAAAACGTTAATATACATGATGACTTAAGTGAAAAAAGTATTTTATTCATTGACTTAATGCATGAATGCATGCATTGTATAAATTCATAGAAGTATTTACTTTAAAAAGTAATATTAACTTGGGGATATTGAGCCAAGAGGTTATTTTTGGTAAAGTGATTCACAGCTCCCTCTAAGTTGGAAAAAAAATAACATATTTGCAGAATTCAGTATACAAACGTAGCTCAACATGGGCTTAAGTAGTTTACCTTACTATTCTAACAGTAAATTTGATTTACTAGCTCTTTTTTTCTACAACCTGAAATGCCTCAGACAGTGAACCTGATACTATGAAATAATTTGCCAGAAGAATAGAATTAAATACAGCAGTTAATTGCTACCACAACAGTTAACTGATGCTAACAGTAGATAGTGATGTTCTTCATAGTGATCACTGCTGCAATAGCCTAAGCAATTTGGGCACATGGAAGGTGCCCTGAAGCTTTGAAAACTGGCTGGCTGTTATATCCTGTGCATGATGTAACACATATATCCTGTGCATGATGTAACACATATATCCTGTGCATGATATAACACATACAGCTTAGGCTACAGCAGGGCAGCAGTGATCATTTTACTGTTATGGTAAGTTTACTTACACAACTGCACTTTCTCTAGCAGAATGTGTTTCAAGAAAACAGTTAGTTCTACCTTTTTTAAATGGTGTGTGTGTGTGTGTGTGTGTGTGTGTGTGTGTGTGTGTGTGTGTGTGTGTGTGTGTGTGTGTGTTGGAGATATCAGATTTTGTTTTTGTCACTACTTGTTTTTTGATACAACCGTTTTATTAATATGCAAAAACATAAACATTTTACTTTGTGCTATAATTAAGAGCAGGGGTAATCTTGATTCTGGGGGCTCTGGCAAAACATTAAGGATGGAGCTCTGTCCTCACTTCTTTTGTTCCAACTCATCCCCTCTTAACAAGAATAAATTGATAGGTGACACAATATGTCTACTTAATAGTGTAGTCTGCATTATCACTTTTTTTCCAAATATTCATACATAAATGTACAGCTTGACTCATAGCCAATGATGCTTATAGCCTGTGTACCTTCACTGAAAAACAAAATGCAATTTTACTAGGAATACTGGAAATGTTGCTCAAACTTGAATACCCTTAAAAGACTCAGTAATGTAGGTGAGAGCATCAGTTAAACCTGAATACTTGGAGCCATCCCATGTAATTGAGTCTCTATTTTTGCCCATCTGTTACTCATTGAGTTTGTGTATTCACTGTGTAGCTACCTTGCACAGCATGGCATTACACTGTAATAACAGGGTGGGTGTGTTATGTTGTTCTTTGGAGTTACTTTGCCATGGAAAAGGGAAGCAATCAGTTTTGCTCAGTTACAATTGATGCTCATAATTTTGATCACTGCTGCAGTAGCCTTAGCTACATGGGTTATATCCAGCCCAGGACATAACAGCCAGCCAGCTTCCCAGCCTTCAACCTGAGCTTAACCTGAGACTAAAAAGACAAATTTAGGCACCAGCCCCTTCAGAGCTTAATTGCAGCCAAAGACTATGCAACTGTGAGGCTTCTGAGGATTGACTCTTGGCTTGTGAATTTCCTTTGCAGGGCAAAGATAAGTTCCCTTTGAGGAAAAAAAAACCTCTATTTTTTTTTTATTTAATAACATGTTAATGTTCAGGAAAGTTATTTTAAAGCTTGGAGTTTGTGTTTTAACAGTCTGTCATGAGACTGTATTGTGTTTTAAATGAGAACACTCTTTTTCCCTATCAGTTTAAAAGTTGATTAAAGTATTTGAAAAATATTTTCTATGGATAAATTGTGTTTATTTTGCTTTTTGGGACTGGCAAAGTGTTTCAAATGGATTTATATCATGTTTTCATGTGAAAAAGTGACTTTTAAAGACTTTTAAGTTTTACTGTCTTTGGCTGCCATCAATAATTTTTTGTCCCCCTTTTTGCTTGTCAAAAAGATACAGAAAACAAAACATGTATGCACTGCTTCTCAAATTTCCTTAGACAGGATTACTTTTCTGAGTCTGGCTCAGAGTTTACTTCAGGTGATCCATGTTATAAAGTAGTTTCTGGTAAAAGAAAGTGAGATGCCTCTTTTCTGAAGAGATTCAAGATTCTGAATCTGGACAGAAGATGAAAGGACAGATATGGAGTTTTCTCCACAGATTTCTGATTCAGATTCTGAGGAGAGCTTGATTCCTGATTCTCCCTGTGACAGTTTATCTTTCTCTGTGACTAATTCAAGAATATGCCAGTGTTTTCAGTGGGAGAACAATGAGGTTTCTCAGTCCCTCAGAAAATACTATGAGCTGTTACAGGTGGAATTTCTGTAACCTTCACCCATTTCTCCAGTTCTGTCAGATTTGGAGGATGTGTGCGTTATTGCCTGTAATTTTCCTGATAGTCAACCAGCTGCCTCTAAAAAGGCACATAGGATGTATTAAGTTCCTCAGTCTTCTAAGTTTTTATACACTGTTCCAAAACCTGAACCAGCAGCTATAGCTTTAATTAATCCTATTGCTGCTAAACATTAAGATAATTCCAGTCTTACTCTTTCTGATAAAAGTGTGAAGATTATTGATAAGTACTGGAAAAAGCGTGTGCTTCTTGAACTTTGATTTTCAGAATTTTGAGTCATCAGGGTCATATGTTACAGTTTGTTTTGACTAATTGTGAAAGTATAAGGAATGTTTTGTCTGCAATTTTCTTCTTGTGAGGAAAATCTTCTCTAAATAATTGAATAACTTCTGTTGTACAGGCAACTACTCATTCTTTGCAGTCTGTGTATGACTCAATTGATACTTCTTACAGAGCTATGTCCACTGGTACTATTTTGAAGAGATCTGCCAGGCTGCATTCTCAGAAACTCCCAGTTGATGTTAAAATGGCATTTTAAATTCTCCTTTGGATAGAGATTTAGTTTTTGCCACCTCTCCTGTACAGGTGATCAAAACGTATGAAGAAAGGGGCAAGATGATACAGGAAATCTCTAATATTTTCAGTGATCCTTTTCCAAATTTTCTACAGGATTCTGTAACCCCTCATCCAATTTTAGCAAAAAAAACAAAATAAACAGTCTCAACAAAATGCAGATAAACAGATGCTTAACAAGAAATGGCAATGGGTTCCGAAAATAATTCTGGACCCTCCTAAAACTAAAGATAATCTAACATATTAGAATGACTGTTTAAGGAAACTTCTCCCCCTTCCCACTCTGGCAGACCCATTTCCCTTCCAGAAGTCTGAATCTCTACTTTTCTCTTTGACAACAGATAGGCAAATGGATTCTGAAGATCATTTATCAAGGTTACAGATGGCAGTGGGAGGAATTTCCTCCTTTCCAAGGGGTAATACTTCATCCACCAGACTAGACTCTTTTATTTCCACCTGCCTTTTATCACATGCTGCCCCAGGATGTGATAGAAACAGTTTCTCCTTCCCAAGTGGGGAAAGGTTTTCATTCACGGATCTTTTTAGTGCCAAGGAAAGAAAATGCCGAGACCAGTTCTGGATCTTTTTTTTCTAATCTTGTTTTCTATAGTGCCCAAATTCAAAATGATGTCACTTTACAACCTGTTACCTCTCTTTCCTCATTCAAGTTTCCTGGTAACCCTAAATTTAAAAGATGCTTATCATTACATTCCTATTCAGCCAGACTTCAGGCATTTCTTAAGGTTTTATGTGGCTGGATTACATTATCAGTTCTCTGACTTATCCTTTGGGCTATCAAATGCACAGAGTGTGTTCACAAAGTGTCGAGTTCCAGTTGTAGCTAACTGCAGGCTACAGGGTATCCACATTTTTCCATATGTAGATGACTTACCTATATTTTCAGAGTTTTTTTCAAAGTATCAGGAATCTCTCATTCAGATGAGAGATCTCTTACACAAGCTGGGATTCCAAGAGAACATTCAAAAGTCATTTTTGACTCCTCCACACAGGATTGTGTTCCTGAGGTGTCGTCTAGACACCACAGTTCAAAGAGCTATTCTTCCACAGGAAAAATAGATCTATATCTGCTTCTAAGGTTTTCCACTCAGACATTGGTCACTGTGAGGGAATACCTCAGGATTCTGGGTCTCATGACATGTGCGATTCTCATTATACCCTTGACAAGACACCACATAAGAAAAATAATGTGGTATCTGAAGTCTCTTTGATCCCTGCAGCAACTTCCATTGTCTTTTCAAATCCAAGTGCTGGGGTTTGTCAGAAGAGAAATCAACTGGTAGAGTCTGCAGATATCCTTAAAACTGGGTCTTCCATTCTCCTTTCCTGTTCCAAAGCAGTCAGTCACCACAGATACTTCAGATTTTGCTTGAGGAGCAGTTTCAGGAGCATACATTCCAACTGTACTGAATTACTTGTTTTTTACTAAGTTTTGGGGTCTAAATAATAGGGTGCCATGATTCCCGAGTGGCACCCCTTCATTACCGATTTTCCCAGCTTTTTTTTAAATTGTTTTTTTTGCTTTTTGAGCTGACATCATCATGTATGCGATGACGTCAGCTCAGTCAGCCTTTGGGTTTCTGCCCTGGAAGGACTTTGAATTTGAGAACTGCCCTTCTGCGAGTGCGAGTGGGAATGCTGGTGTACTGCAGAGCTAGTTGCAAGGATGTTTCCTTGCCAGGAATTGAAGGCATACTGTAGAGTTACTTGCTGGACTCATTTTGAAGGTATTTATTTCTGCGAGTTGACTGCAGAGCTACTTGCTGGACTCATTTTGGAACTGGGAATTGGATGCGAGCTACTTGCAAGGTAGGAATTGAAGGCACTCATTTTGAAGTATTTTCTTGCCTTGGCAGGAATTGAAGGCACTCATTTTGAAGGGTGTGTGTGTGTGTGTGTGTGTGTGTGTGTGTGTGTGTGTGTGTGTGTGTGTGTGTGTAGATGTGTGTAGGGCGCTCATTTTGAAGTATTTACTTGCCTTGCCAGGAATTGAAGGTGCTCATTTTGAAGGGTGGGTATGTGTAGGTAAAGGATGTTTGCTCGTTTTGAAGTATTTACTTGCTTAGCCTGGAATTGAAGGTTTTTGTTTTGAAGGGTGTGTGTGTGTGTGTGTGTGTGTGTGTGTGTGTGTGTGTGTGTGTGTGTGTGTGTGTGTGTGTGTGTGTGTGTGTGTATTTTTGTTCTTATGCCTCATATTTTTGTTCTGTTCCTCATAAAATCTGTGGTTTGCAGGACTTTTGGGGAAAAGCAGTGAAGGATTGAATTCACTAATGACAGGCATTTGAATTTCAGACTTCATATTCTTCAGAAAATAAATGGTAACACAAAACCTTTTATTCTACCAATTTTCTAAGTTTATAAGATCAGTATTTGAGATTTGTCCCTATTATGGGGCTGCATTCCCCTATTATTGGCTTTGTCCAGGTTTTTTGTGCTAAGACGTTGAGAGCTATGGTGAGAAGTGAGACCTGAATTCTGTATTTCCCCATTATTGCTTTGTCCAGTTTTTTTGTGCTAAGAGGTTGAAAGCTATGGTGAGAAGAGAAGTAAGAACTGAATTCACTAAATGATAGCCATTTAAGTTTCAGTCTTCCTATCTTTCAGGAAACTGCTGATTTGGCATAGTGATATGTTGCTGTGACTGTAGTGCACAGGGTCCTGGGTTCCAGACTTGGCAGTGAAATGCATGGTGGTGATATAACATTTTATTCTGGCAACTTTTCAAAATTATACAAGCAATTTTGGCCTTTTGCCCCCCCCCCCACAAAAAAAAATGAAATTGAAAATAAGCGCAAGAAGCTGTGCAAGATGCCCATGGCTTACACTACTTTCGTTATATATATATATATATATATATATATATATATATATATATATATGTGTGTGTGTGTGTGTGTGTGTGTATATGTGTGTGTGTGTGTGTGTGTGTGTGTGTGTGTGTGTGTGTAAGTAGACTTTTATGATGGAAATGTTCTGAATTGGGCAATTTTGTCATTATTGGTTCATGCATTTTGTTTCATTGCCTACTGGAAAAATGTTCAAACTATAAATTTAAAATGTGCTCTAAGTCTAACAAGTGTGCTGTACTGTACAAGGAATATAATTTAGTAAAGTCAGGAAGGTGTATCAAAGAAACACATGTATGTTTCTTGTTTTGTGTGCATGAGGCCTATGATATGAAAACAGCTCAAAGGTAATCTTTATCCACCACTGGCCAGATGCATTTTCTTTGGATGTGGTGTGGGTTTTAATGCTGTTTCAATGAATGTGAGTTTCAAGGGCAGAGAACTTTTAATGCTAAGTCTGTTTTCATTGTGAGACAGTATTGTTTGCTTTGTTTAGCAGATGTCTATTAGTGTTTGTGCATTGTGCTATAAAATGTAAAAATAAATCCAAATAATCATTGTAAAAGTAAAGCAGTATGCACACATTAGTGTTTATGGTAAATGGGGTGAAATAGCCAGGTAGTGGGACATTGCAATGGCTGCAGGGGGACTCTGATGCCATATTTTGGTTCTCTGCTCTTCAGTTTGCATTTGAAAGTCGATATCCCACAATTCCATTGGAGTGGGTGGGGTTATGTAATTATACAGGAACATTTTATGTTAATCAGTATACAGATTTGTACCTATTTGTCATGGGCCTTGTCCAGATTTTTGATGTTTCCAGGTTGAGAGGTATGTTTAAGCCTGTTTAAAGCATTTACAGTGTTTTTCTGTTAAGTTACTGCTGTTCTGTTGAAAAAAAAATTATCCTTGTTTCCCGCCTTTACTGAACTAGAGTAGTCCAGATTTCAGTTTTTGCTGAATTCTGGGCAGTGGTATAAGTTCCTGTGTTGCCCATATCCTTACTTGGATAGGAGTAAGTTTCTCTGTTCACCAGTGAGAATGGAGAGCTTTGAGCAGCCTATCTGCCCCTGGAGGAGTGGTCTCAGCCTAGGAACTAGTTGCTTATTGGCCATTTTGGGCTAATTCCTATCTCTTTCAAGTTCCCTGCCTTAAAACCCGCATTTGCGTCATTTTGCACTTGTTTCAGACTCAGCACAGCTCCTCGTGGTCCTGCAGAGTGTTACAAGCAGCAGAGAGATGAAAATAGAGACTTTAAACAGATTAAGTATTTTTCTCTGCCTTTCTACTTGCGACTGCATATTCTTGCCGAAAAGCAAGTTTCTAGCTATTCTAATATCTGAAAAATGCTTGTTTTTGCATTTTTACTGTTCCTGCACTTCTTAAATCGTTTTTGTGTTGTTTAACTGTTGTAGGCTACACACTCAAATGCGCTAGCCTGTTTAAAGCATTTACAGTGTTTTTCTGTTAAGTTACTGTTGTTCTGTTGAAAAAAAAAATCCTTGTTTCCCGCCTTTTCTGAACTAGCGTAGTCCAGATTTCAGGTTTTGCTGAATTCTAGGCTGTGGTATAAGTTCCTGTGTTGCCCATATCCTTACTTGGATAGGAGGAAGCTTCTCTGTTCACCAGTGAGAGTGGGGAGCTTTGAGCAACCTATCTGTCCCTGGAGGAGTGGTCTCAGCCCAGCAACTAGTAGCTTATTGGCCGTTTTGGGCTAATTCCTATCTCTTTCAAGTTCTCTGCCTTAAAACCCACATTTGCACGGTTTTGCGCTTGTTTCAGACTCAGCACAGCTCCTCGTGGTCCTGCAGAGTGTTACAAGCAGCAGAGAGATGAAAAGAGAAACTTTAAACAGATTAAGTATTTTTTCTCTGCCTTTCTACTTGCAACTGCATATTCTCGCCAAAAAGCGAGTTTCTAGCTATTCTAATATCTGAAAAAAATGCTTGTTTTTGCATTTTTACTGTTGCTGCACTTCTTAAATCGTTTTTGTGTTGTTTAACAGTTGTAGGCTACACACTCAAGTGCGCTAGCACCGTTTATTCAGTTTATAACTATTCCTGGCTCTACAAAGTCTGCTCTTCAATTTTTCCCTTAAAACTAGTCAAACTCTCAAAATAAGCACTCAACCTTCATTCTACAGCCCAGCACTTGCTCAAATTTCTCAGTAAGCACTAACAAACTTTAGCACTACACGCCCATATACTATCCAGAAGTACAAGGCTCCCTATTCGTTAATTCCGGACAATCAATAAATCAGTTCTTTAAACCATGCAGGCATGTCCACAGCACAGTTTCAGGTATACTCTCCAGTCCAGCTGGTGAATCTGGGAATCTTGAGGCAATGTTACAATTGCCTTATGTACACAGACAACCCTCTCCTCCTTCCAACAAACTCAAATATATGTGAGAGATGCAACTATACAGCCAAATTGGAGGCCGAGCTCTCTCAACCCAAGACTGGCACAGTCAGTCATGAGGAGAAGGAAACCACTCACACCACACAACCAGTCTCACATAGACCAATCACACCAGCAAACAAGACACATAAACTCACAAAAACATACTCGGAGGATCTAAATAAAAATCTGCCAAAGCAACAGAGACCTCCAAAGTAGACATCCAAGCAACCGCTATCCCACAAAAACTTTCACGTATCACATACTTCACAAAATCAGTGTGCCATGCAGTCGCAACCCCTAAGGCTAAATAACACACCTCATACACTAGTAATTGGAGACTCTATTGTCAGGCACACTGACGTCCCACTCACCAGACTGAACAAGGAGAAGGTCACTGTAAGCTGCCTGTTGGGTGCCAGGATCCGCAACATAACACAAGCACTCAGGTCACTCCACAGCAGGTACAAATATGACTCTGTCATTGTCCATGTTGGTGTAAATTAACTGAGATGTACCTCCCTGGACTACATGAAAAGAGACATAGAGGAGCTCTCTGATCATGTAGCCCAGGCTGGTATGACCCTGACCCTGAGTAGCATCTTTCCCTCACCAAGAATGATGCCACAGTATAAAGACAAAATGATCAATTTTAACAATTGGCTAAGCTATGGTGCCATTCAAAGGAGATCCGGTGTCTTTCAGCCTGGGATGACATGCTCGACAAGCCACGTTGCTTCGCCAGGGACAGCTTGCACCTGTCACACTTAGACTTTTGAATACTGGCTAAAACTCTTGCCACCCCATAGTGCCTTTTTTAGGCAAGGCTCAAAAGACAAACCCACCTCCATAGACAATACCAGAAACAAAAAACTAAGGGTAATGCTGCTCAACACCAGAAGTCTAAACCTCAAGATGCACGCACTCGAGGCACTCCTCAGTATGGAGAAAATTGATATCTGTGCAATAATAGAAAATCTGGTTCAAGGCCCCAGAGAGCACCCCAGCACTACCAGGATTCAACTCATACCATTTTTTTTGGCCCCAGAACTCGGACCGAAATACTAAAGGTGGGGGGGTATCCATTTTCATCAGGGATACACACACCTCCAGGTTAGTGACACTGCACGAGGCAGCGGAAACCATCCATGTGCAACTAACAGTAGGTAAAACTGCTTTTCAGTTTGTAGCCTGCTACAGATCACCCACTTTGTCTCAGGACCCCCACTTAGCATTCCTGAGAACATTGGAGAATATGAAGGTCTCGCCAAACACCATGATATTGGGAGATTTCAACTACCCAAACATTGACTGGGGAAACTACTCAAATCCCAACTCTTTCACCCAATGGTTCCTGGAGTTTATAAACTCAAATGCCATGGAACAACTGGTCACCACTCCCACAAGAGGGGACAACATATTGGACTTGGTCATCACCAACATGGGGGCTCAATGTTCCACACCAGAGGTCAACCCCTCATTGGTAAGATCAGACCATAAACTAATCACAATGGTCATCCACATCCGGACCCCACCCACAGCCAATGAAACCACTGTGAAAAATTTCTCAAAAACTTCACACTTCTCAAGACTGAGGTGGAAAGTTTCAAAGCCCCCGGGCTAATGGAAAATGCTACCCAAACTGCAGAATCCTTTACAAATGCACTCTATGAGCACCTACAGGAATGCATGGATCGTGCCATCCCAAGTAAAACCAAGACTCACTCCTCCAAAAACAGGAGACCAGTCTGGTGGACTCCGGCCATAAATAAGCTATACAACAGAAGGAGGAAATTATTACACGATAAGGCAAAATCCCAAAAAGGGAAGGCATCCCTGATCAGTACTAGCAAGAAACTTCGATCTCTCATAAAATCATCAAAGGCTAGCTTTGAAAGAAAAATCACCAAAGACTCTAAAGATAATCACAAGGCGTTCTTTAGCTACGTCAAGAATCTGGGTGGCAACTCTCAGATCTGCTCTGAGTTGGTGCAAAATGGTACAAAATACACTGAACCCACTGACATTACCAACATCATGGCAGACACGTTCAGTGCAAACTTTACCCCCCCTTCACCCCCAAAAGGACCACTGTCTGTTCCAGAAGAATGCAGTCCCCCAGACATCACAGACACACAGGTGAAAGCAGCCCTCTCCAAAATAAAAAACACAGCATCAATGGGACCGGATGGTATCCCGGGCTGCGTCTTACACAAGCTCCAAAATGAACTAAACCCTCACATAAATTCACTGTTCCAACTCAGCCTTACCACAGGTTATGTACCCAAAGAATGGCATACAGCAACAGTGATCCCACTCCACAAAGGTAGCGCCACAATGGATCCCGGGAACTATCGCCCTATAAGCCTGACTAGCCTGGTCTGTAAGGCTATGGAGCGCATCATCATGGATCTCATAAACAAAGACATTGGGAACCTCCAAACACTGGACCCTACCCAATTTGGCTTTGTTAAAGGCAGATCTTGCCTCTTAAACCTAGTTGACTTTTTCGAAATAGTAACCAAATCCATAGATGAGGGAAAGGTAGTCCACACAGCCTACCTGGACCTCGTAAAGGCCTTTGACACAATACCCCACTCTGGCATCATAAATAAGCTTACCAGCTTAAATATTAACCCATATGTCACAAGATGGGTTGCAAACTGGCTCAGGGATAGAATTTACATGGTCAGAGTCGCAGGTCCGACTCTAAACCGGTTACAAGTGGCGTCCCAAAGGGCTCAGTCCTGGGACCCCTCTTGTTCGGTATATACTTCTCTGAGGTACAGGCAAACACGGGAGGACTGTGGCTTACCAAGTTCACCGATGATTGCAAATTGGGAGCCATAATCAACTCGCCGGCTGACACAAGCATCCTCCAGAAGGGCCTTACGGAGACGGATACCTGGTGTCAGGACCATGGCCTCAAGCTAAATGCCAAAAGGTGCAAAGTCATTCCCTTTGGGAAAAACAAAGTGCCCACAAGCTACCACATAGGAGGTAATCCACAAAGTACAGAAGAAGTAATTAGGGATCTGGGGACCTAAGTAGATAGCAACCTCTCCTTTGACAATCACATTGCCAAAGTGGTTAGAAAAACCTTCTATATAGCTCACCTAATCACAAAAGGGTTCACATCTAGATCAAGAGAGGTCATTGTGCCCCTCTACTCATCGCTCATCAGGCCCATAATTGAGTATAATGCCCCATTTGGGATGTACCTTACCTGACACCTGCAACAGCTGGGGAGACCTCAAAAATACCTCACCAAGAGGATCATGGGCCTCAAACAGATGCCCTATGCAGCTCGACTAAAGAAACTCCAGCTCTACTCAGTTGCTTACCGCCTACTCAGAGGCAATCTTTGCCTGATGTACAAGGCCATGTCTAACCCGGAATTGTTGGACATGCTCCACCTCAAGAAAACCAAATCCATTAGAGCTACATGCTCCAGGGATTTAAACCTTAGCACAACAATAAATAGGACATACTGGAGGGATAGATTCATATCTCAAAGGCTTCCCTCACTCTGGAATTGAATCCCAGTCCATGTTAGCAGAGCCCCTCGCTGACCCTCTTCAAGAGAAATCTTGATGAGTGGATGGGAAATCGTAAATTTACTCCTGGGATCACTTCTATGGCCCTGCTGGACAGAGGCTCAGGAATCTAGTCCAAAAGGGAGGTGAAAGCCAACACATTCTGGCTAGGCTTATAAATGCCCTAGGGCAGATAGCCTAGTATCTACCTATAAACCTATGAACCTATGTTCAGGAGAGATAAAATTGCAAGGTGTGTGGGACACTAAAGACAGATACAAGGACATAAACATGAAAGAGATGCTTGCCCTGATCAAAGCACTCAACTCTCTGAGTCATCTTTTGTCCCCGCAACCTCTTAAAATTGTTACAGACATTATAGGTAATATATAATTATAGGCCATGGAATGGGTAATACCAGTTTACAACCAAATGGGATTGATTATTTCAAGCACAAAAAGGGAAATTGGCTAAGCTTAAAATGGCCTTCAAAGGCAGCTAGCCTAGTACATACCTATGAATCTATGAATGTATGACAATAACACAGTCAGGTGATACATCAGCAAGTAAGGGAGAACCAGGTTGTACCCTGTTTGCAGACTAGCCATGTTAGCTTGGGATATAGCTTCACTACACAGTCTCACTTTGCAGACATCTTACATTCCACCAGACTAAAATTGTGTGGTTTTGCACACAACATGAGCAGGACAAGGACAGACCCTTACAAATGGAAATTAGATCAGGAGGTCTACCAAAATTTGTTCCATCTGTGGGAGTTCCTCAAGTAGACCTATTTACCTCTTCTCTAAAGAATTAGCTTGCAAGATTCTTCTCCAGGACTCCACGCAATAAAGCCTGGAAAACATATGCTTGTTATTTCTGGGACAGAAATGTCCCTGCATTCTTTTTCGCCCTTTCTACTAATATCCAGTGTATGTCTCAGAATTCAGAAGCAATTCAAGATCATTGTGGTGACTCCCTTCTGGCCCAGGCAATCATGGTTCTCCCTTCTTTTGGAAATGGCCAGGTACAATTACCGCAAGCTTCCTCACAGACTGGATCTTCAAGAACAGGAGTGTTTGATATAACACAACCCCAGATAACTTCAATTGACTGTCTAGATGATAGGGTCTTAATTCCCTTTAGGCATCTGTTTACTGAGGATGTGCACCAGGTACTAATGGAGGCAAGAAAGCCTGCTACTAGAAAAATCATATATTAGCAAATGGAAGACATTTTCTTGCTGGTGCCAACAACATAACCAGTACCCATTCAAGGATAGTTGTTCTCTGGTTGTACAATATGTGTGTGAGTTATTATCTTATGGCCTTTTTTACTCCTCTATCAAGGTTCATTTATTGGCCATTTTCACATGTCTGACCATGAGTCATCTTCTTTAAATGCATTTTCATGTCAAAATGTTTTTGAAAGGGGTTTTGCTTAAAAAGTCTCCAAGAAAAATGATGGCCTCTCCTTAGGATCTTAGGTTTGTGTTTACAGGAGCTAACATTTGCTCCATTTGAATCAACTAACCTGGCTGACTTGAGGTTCTTGACAGAAAACAGTGTTATTGATTGCTCTGACCTCTGCAAGAAGGATATCTGCATTACATGCACTTAAGGTGAGTCAACCCTATCTCTTTTTCCACAGAGACAGGATTTCTTTGAGAACTAATCCTGCTTTTATGTATAAAGTAGAATCTGAGCGTATTTTAAGCCAAACTATCCATCCCTCTGTTCTCTTTCCTGAATCTAAAAATGAGGAAGAAAGGATACTCTATACTTTGGATGTCCACAGACAACTCAACTACTATCTAGACAGAACTGTATCTGTCAGATGTTAGGAACAGTTGTTCATTCCTTGTGAAAGCAAGAAGAAGGGACACCCTGTGTCAAAACACACTATTTCCAATGGTTGGCTATGACAATTACCTATTATTATGCTCACCACAGTAACTCTATTCCAGGTAGGTTCGGGAACCACTCTACTAGGACCTTGGCTTCATCTGTGGCTTGTAGGAAAGGGCTGGATTCTAGAAGTATTCTAGAACCTGTGACTTGGTCCTCTGTACATACTTTTACAAAGTACTATAAGCCTAATTCCTTCTCTAGGTTCAGATCAAGCTTTGCTAGGACTATTCTCTCAAAAAAAATTTTATTTTAAATACAGTTGAATAAATTCCATAGTATTTGTATATAACATTTTAAATAACTATGTATACTATTTACTATAACTCATACCACACTTTTCGGCCATGTAACCTGGACCGGAACACCAAAGGCAGAGGTGTGTCCATATTCGTTAAGGATATCCACACCTCCAGGCTAGTTGCTCAGCATAATGCAGCCGAGGTTATCCAAGTGCAACTAACTCTGGGCAAAACTGCAATCCAAATTGTAGCTTGCTACAGATCACCCACCATGCCCCAGGATTCCCACTCCTCTTTTCTTGATGTACTGGAAAATATTAGGGTTCAACAAAACACCCTAATAATGGACGATTTCAACTACCCCACCATTAACTGGGAAAACTACTCATGTACCAACTCCTTTGCTCAACACTTTCTGGAATTCATAAACTCCAATGCCCTGGATCAACTTATCCACATCCCCACCAGGGGCAACAATAGCCTAGATCTAATCGTTATCAACATGAGTGACCGGTGTTCTACACCTGAAGTCAACTCCTCATTGGTCCGATCCGACCATAAGCTAATTACCCCTAGATATCCACATCCTGCCCCCACCCCCCATTAAGGAAACCATGGTGAAAACTTTCTTCAAAGCCAACTTCATGCTTCTTAAGACAGAAGTGGTGAACTTCATGACACCCATGCAGATGGACAATACAGTTACGACTACTGATTCCTACACAATTGCACTTTATAAGCACTTACATGAGTGCATGAATCGTGCTATCCCAAACAGAACCAAGACGCTATCCTCCAAAAAAAGGAAGCCAATCTGGTGGTCCCATGCCATAAACAAACTGTACAACAGAAGGAAGAAACTGTTGCAAAAGAGAGTAAAATCCCATGAGTGGAGGAGCTCCCTGGTCAGCCTCAGTAAGAAGCTGCGATCCCTGATAAAATCCTCCAAAGCTAGTTACAAAAACAAAATCGCCACTGATTCTAAAGACAACCACAAAGCATTCTATAGCTATGTCAAGAATCTCAATGGCAACACTCAGATCTGCTCTGAGTTACAGCACAATGGCACTAAATATACAGACCTAACTGATATTGCCAACATCCTGGCAGATAGGTTCAGTGCTAACTTTACCCCTTCTCACCCCCTAATGAGACCATCTCTATACCAGAAGAATGCAAAGTTCCTGTAATCATGGCTGCACAGGTACAAACCACATTCTCCAAAGCCAAGAACACAGCATCCATGGGACCAGACAACATCCCCGGCTGTGTTCTACACGAACTACAGAATGAATTGGCACCCCACCTAAGTACCATGTTCAATCATAGCCTCACCTCTGGCTTTGTGCCTGCTGAATGGTGCACAGTGACGGTTATCCCACTCCACAAGGGGGGAGCCACCACGGACCCTGGGAACTACCGCCCCATTAGCCTGATGAGCCTGGTCTGCAAGGCCATGGAACATATCATCATGGAACTTATAAACAAAGACATTGGTAATCTCCAAACTCTGGACCCCACCCAGTTCGGGTTTGTAAAAGGCAGATCATGTCTCCTAAACCTGATAGACTTCTTTGAAGCAGTCACCAAAGCCGTAGACAAGGGAAAGGTGGTTCACACAGCCTATCTAGATTTTGCCAAGGCTTGCGACACCATCTCCCAATCTGGAATTATAGATAAACTCACTAAACTAGGTATAAATCCCTATGTCACAAGATGGGTTGCCAACTGGCTGACTGACAGAACCCACACTGTGAAAGTAGCAGACCCCAAATCCGACTTCAGACCAGTGACAAGTGGAGTACCACAGGGTTCAGTCCTGGGTCCTCTCCTGTTTGTTATCCACTTCTCTGAAGTACAGGCTAACACAGAAGGTCTTTGGCTAATGAAGTTCACAGATGACTGCAAACTAGGAGCCATAATCGAAACTCCTAAAAATGTGGACATCCTACAAAAGGGCCTCACTGACACAGATGACGGGTGTCAAAGCCATGGCCTCAAGTTCAATGCCAAAAAGTGCATTGTCATTCCCTTTGGTAAAAACTCTGTACCCATGAACTACAACATAGGTGGTAGTATACTCAAAACCGAAAGTGCGATAAGAGACCTTGGGACACAGGTGGACAGTAGTCTCTCCTTTGATAATCACATCGCCACAGTAGTCAGGAAATCCTTCTACATGGCACACCTCATCACAAAAGGTTTCTCATCCAGAAAATAAAAAGTCATTGTTCCCCTCTACTCATCACTCATTAGACCCCATTATAGAGTACAACGCCCCTTTTGGTATATACCTCACAAGACATCTACAACAACTGGAAAGGCTGCAGAAATACCTCACAAAGAGGATTACCAGCCTCAAACAGATGCCCTATGGAGACCGTCTCAAAAAACTCCAGCTTTACTCCGTCATATATCGCCTACTCAGAGGTGATCTCTGCCTAACATACAAAGCTATGTCAAACCCAGAGCTGTTGGACATGCTCCACTTAAAGAAATCCCAATCCCTCCGAGCTACACGCTCTAGGGACGTAAACCTTGTCACCACAATAAACAGAACATGCCGGAGGGATAGATTCCTGTCCCAGAGACTTCCCATACTCTGGAATAAACCAACTATCTATATCAAACAAAGCTCCTCATTAGCACTCTTCAAGAAAAATCTTGGTGATTGGATGGGAAATAGGAAATTCACCCCGGGGATCACCTCTGTGGGTCTGCTCGACAGTGGCACAGGAAAATAATTTTCTTGCGTGGCAAAAGCCAGGGTACCTTTTTGGCTGGGCTTGTATAGGCCCCAGGGCTGATAGCCTAGTACCTACCTATGAACCTACATCAGCATGACACTGTAACAAAGCTCAGAATATACAATTACTTTATAGGTATAACAATCAAGTTATCAGAGTGTATCTGTTCAGTTATTGTAAAGTGTCAATCAATGATAAAACTTTTTGTCCCTGGATTGTGAATAAATGGCTTGGGATGAATCCTTAATTCTTTAATTTTAATTTCCAACAATGCTGTGGTCTTCAGTAGGCTATAGAAGTCTTCCAAAGTCGGTATTGTGTTTGTATTCCATCTTCTTGTTATACACTTCCTTGAGATTTCAAGTATTGTCATACTAGATACATATTTGACTCAGTCAAATGAGGACCTTTGTACACATTTAATAATACTAGAGCTTTAGATAAGTTAAACGATTCATTAAATAAAGCTTGTAAAAAGTTTTTAATACCATTCCAAAATGGCTTAATTTTAACACAGCCAAAAAATGTGATTCCAATCTGCACTGTGTATTTGCTCACACCTCCAACATATTCCCTTTGTGGAAGAATGAATTTTAGTAATTCTATCTGGAGTTAAGAATGCTCTGTGCAAGCATTTCCAATTAAAAACTTCCCAGTATTGTGTAAAGGATGTATGTTTTATTGATAATAAAATATTAGATTCAATTTCTTCAGTAAGCTGTAATGAGTGTCTTTTTGTTATATAATTCCAGTATGAGGATTTGGGTGTTATTTTATAATTTATCAATATCTTGTAAAGTTTCAAAATACTATTTCCCATGTCATAATCATTATATATGATTTCATATAGGTATTTCGTAAGTTTAGGTATTTCTTTAAATTAAGAATTACTAATTATTCTGCATAAATCTTGCGAATATGTCAGAATGCTTTGCATAGTTAGCCAATCTTGTTGTGGAATTTTGTATGTGGTTTCTTTTATTTCTTTGATACATTGAAACCAACAAACAAAGCCTTTTTGTTCCCAGCAATTAATTATTTCTCTGTATATTTTATGTGGATAGCTCTTTGTAACTATGAATGGTGTTAAAAGATCAAACCAAATTTTTAAATCTATATTTGCATTAATAATTTTCCTAAATGAGTCAATGTAATAATTAATCATACGAGTTTTAGTGGGCTTAGTTATGTTATATTGCATACTAATACATAATATGTGCCATGGCAAATTTATCTATTTGAAATTTTTTTTGTAAATCAAATTCATTTATTGATATTACAGTTGGTAATTCTTTCCGATTTGCAGAATAATTTGGACTTATCCAATCAGAGATTGATTTATATATTGATGCTTTTATACATGTTTCTATATTAGGAAAGTTTAATCCTCCCTGTTTCCATTGTCTGATATGATGTAGTAAAGCTATTCTGTTTCTTTTGGGAAACCATAAAAATGTTATTAGGCATGATTTATTTCTTTGAGTATATTCCTTTCTGGTAACAGTTGTATTGCCAAAGCTATATATAGAATATTGGGTAGTAAAACCAATTTTATTAACTGTAGTCTATCTTCAAATGTTAATATTATTTTGTTCCACTTTTCCACAGAGATTTTAATTGTACTGATGATATTATTGTAGTTTTTTTAGACTAATTCATTATTATCCTTGCATAACTCAATTCCTAGATATTTTAAGGTAGATTCTTGTTTCACTATAATGTGATTCCCCTTCGTCTGCAATTATTTTCCTATTTAAAAATAACAATTTTGATTTTAATTTATTGAAATGGAGTCCTGAAGTCCTGTAAAATGTTTCAATTAAAATATCTAATTCTTCTAATGTCTCTTTTGTATTGGATAATGTTAATAATATGTCATCAACAAAGAGCATTATTTTAAAATTGTATTGTTCATAAACATCTACTCCTTTGATTTTTGTATTGTTACGTATTGAATCTGCCAATATTTCAATAGCCAAAGCAAACAGAATCGGTGACATGGGACATCCTTGTTTAGTACCCTTTGTTATATGTATAGATTCAGAGGTGAAAGGACCCAGCTTAACATACACTAAATTATATGTGTGTGTGTGTGTATATATATATATATATATATATATATATATATGTATACACTCTTTAGTAGATGAACAAAGGAAGGAGGAAATTCAAATAACACCAGAATTTTGAATAAATAGCCCCAATTTAGGGAATCAAAGGCTTTCTCTATATGTAAGCCAATTACGAGTGTTTATTTATTTTCTTAACATAATCTATAAGACAAATTATCCTTTTACTATTGTCGTGTGTGTGTGTCTATGATATATAAATCCAGTTTGATCGTTATTTATTGTTTTGGATAGTGGTATTTTCATTCTGTTAGTTAATATTGTCATAAATATCTTATAGTCATTATTTAATGATATAGGTCTATATGAGGTACAGAGGTTTGGGGATTTGTTTTCCTTTAGGATTGGAGTGATTAAGGAATATCTCCAAGAGGGTGGTATTAAAGCTTGTGACTGAATTTCTAATAGAGTTTTATGGAAGAGGGATAGTATCTTTGAAGGAAAAAGTTTATATATTTCCATAATTATGCCATATATACCTGGAGCTTTATTATTTTTACCCTCTTTTATTGTATCTGTAATTTCTTTGTAGGATATGGGTGCTTGCAGATCTAGTTTTAATTTTTCTGGTATTTTTTTTTATATTAGAACATTTTTCATCTAAATTTAATTGATTGATATGTATATATATTTTTTTGGAAATGTTCCATATAGTGATTTCTATAGGCATCAAGAATGTCACCTATATCTGAGACATTTTCCCCTTTCTTTTCATGGAAGATACTTTTAATGTTATTAGCTTTTGATTGTATTTTGATTCTTGTGGATAAATTATGTAGATATTTGGGAGAAGTGACCAAGGTATTAATTTTTAATTTTTCTAAAGCTAAACTAGTTTTATGTGTTAGAATTTCATTGTATTTATTGTTTAATACTTCTACTTTCTTTTTCATCTCTAAATGATTTTGATTTTTTTCAGCTTTTACTAACACATTTTTGGATTGTAGATCTAATAATTCAGAATGCCATTCTTTTTTTTTTATACCAAGTTAGGGTTTTACCATATATGTAAGCTTTTAATGTGTCCCATTTCATTATTTTATTTATCTCTGTGGTGTAATTAATATTTAAGAAGAACTGTAATTCAGATAATAACCAGGGCTTGAACTCTTTAATTTTAGTTATATATGCTGGAATTCTGGAGTTAAAGATTAATGGTTTGTACCCATTTTGAAGTTTTAGTATCAATGAATTGTGGTCTGAAAAGGGGCAGGGATTGATTGAGAAATTAATGATTTTAGAGTGTAAGTCTTGGGCAGCAAATATTTTATCTATTCTAGTTTGGGTACCAAATTTGTGATCTTGATGGGAAAACAACAAAGATTTATCTTCTTTAAATTTGAAAGTATCTACAAGATGAAATGATTCTACCCACTTGTTTAATGCTTTTGATACAGCAGATGTACGCAGCTGTCTTTTATTTATAATTTCAGAAATATCAAATATACAGTTAAAATTTCCTCCTAATTTTAAGTTGCCTTTATAATTATTGGAAATGAAATCCAAGTGTTTTTTAACAGTTCCTGATCCAATGCCTGGGAACCAGTATAGACTGGCTAGGGTCCATATTCAATTATTACATTTAACTATTACCAATGCCATAAGGCCTTCTTTATCTTCATACTTATAAATGATTTCCGGGTTAATCACATTTGTTTTCCATAAAATTGTTACCCCTTTTGTTTTTGTTTTATAAGTAGATTGCGCCAATATCATAGATTCCTTAGGATTCCATTTGCAATTGTCATTTGTTTTGAAATGAGTTTCTTGAAGGAAGACAATTTGTGCTTTGTTCAGTTTTAAATATTGCAGTAGATTTGATCTCTTGCTAGGATTGTTTAAGCCATTGGTATTTAAAGATAATAAAGTTAAATCCATCTTGGGTTATTTAGACTATGTATTTTTGTTTTATTGTGACTATTAAACATTTTCCTCTGATAACTATTAAGTATATGTTTGATCTTTTAAAGGAAATTATCAGTTTTATACTTGAGTGTTTACCAATAAAGTAATGTTTTGGTCAGGCATACTAAAATGTTTTTGTGAAATAAATTTAAATTAATAAATGTTAGCAAAACTAAGATCCGTACTAGCCGTGGAATGAAAATCATTCCTAATCTGATGGATAAGCCTAAGTCCATCAGATTATCACTCATAGAAGTAAATACTGTGGGAAGAAATAGCCAGGGAATTGGCCAATAGCCAAGTACCAACCTATGAACCTATACCTTGACAGTCCAGAACATCTGAGCTCCATAAATTGAATTATCATATGGAGAATATTTGTAACAGGAGTAAGCAATATTCATATTATTTTGAACAGATATAGTACTATTGTAGATTAGACAGAATTCTAATACAATATAAATGTCTACTTATTGTATAAGAAATTAATATTTACATGAAAGACAGATGACAAGCAATTCAATAATAGTAAAGTAGGCTGTATCATATATAAAACCTCAGTATAGCACACAGTTATTTAACATATTCACCCTTATTGATGAAGTCTTTCAGAACTTATTACTTAATATAAATAGATGGTAATGATATTTATACCTAATGTTTATAATACAATGTATTTTTACTGGATATATCAGAAGTTATATTTCATTGTTTGCCAGCATTTAAGTAATCACTTTGTTTCTAACTTACTTAAAGCATCAAGTTTGTTTTATGTAAGCATTGATGAAAGTTAGTGCATTTTAATTATCATTGCATCCCTCTTCCCCCCATTTCCTACACATAAGGATTTTCATATCTCTCATTTCTTATTATAAAAATGAGTGAAATTATAGGTTAAAAACAACAAATTCACTTATTGTGATTAATGATTACAAGTTCCCTTTCCATATTCCTAAATTGCTATTTTATGGCATATACTGAACGTTTTTATATTTAAATGGCAACATTCTGTTTTGTATAATCGGCAAAAGTTAAACTGAGTGATTATTATCAATTTTAATACTATTTGTTCAGAATGTGGTTTTAACATTCTGTGACATTCCTAGTTCTGGCTTCTATTGTTTCTGTTGAACAACTTTGTTAGTTTGATGTCATGTATAAAACATTAGTTACCTTGGTAACAGCTTAAGCATTATGTGTGGTCAAGATGTGTTATAAAAAACACAATTCTAGTTAAAGCAATTATATAACTTGTTATGCATATTTACTTATATGAGAAAATCATCATGCTTCCCCTTGATGTTCAATATAGCGTATGTCATTTATGACAAGTTAAAACAGTAGTGCTATTATACTCAAGCCCACGTTATTAAACTGAGTGTCTATTGTCAATGTAATACTATTTGTTCAGAATACGATTGTTACATTCTGTGACATTTCAAGTTCAGGCTTCTTTTGTTTCTCTTGAACAACTTCATCAGTTTGATGTCATGTATAAAACATTAGTTATCTTGGTAACCTCTTAAGTATTATATATGGTCAAGATGGGTTACAAAAACTACAATTCAAGTTAAAGCAATTATATGACTTGTTATGCATATTTACTTATATAAGAAAATCATCATGCTTCCCCTTGATGTTCAATGTAGTGTATTTTATTTATGAGAAGTTAAGACAGTAGTGATATTATATACAAGCTCATGTTATTAAATCCTGTCTTTAATATCTAAATTCAGCAGACTGCTTCATCTTATATGACAATTATATTTTTTATGTCTAGATTTACTAAAATCATACATTACATAACTATTGTGTGTGCGTGTGTGTGTGTGTGTGTGTGTGTGTGTGTGTGTGTGTATGCGTGTGCATGTGTTTTTGGGGGGGGCTGTTGCTTAGTTATTTGAGAGACCACAAACTGTAATGCTTATTCTTATTATTAGCTCCTTCCAAGTATGTTTATACAGTCCATAAACTTTAAATTATGAGACCCTTCTAGTTTCTTATTTGTTATAAGTACATTTCCATCCTTGCATACACACATATCAGTACTTCAAGCATGGGCAACAATGCCCATCCAGTTTTGCCAGAATACCATTCACTAGTTCATGTGGTGTGTTTCCAGGCTGTTCTTAAAATATCCAAACCAATATTTGCTCTGTTCCATTTTACCAGCCAATTCCATGGAGTGGCCACTCTGCCAGTGAACCACTCAACACACCTTCCATTCCCACAGATATTTTCACAAAGGAAATCTGATGACTCTCTAGCACTTCCCAGCAACCCCAAACACCCCTGGAATCAGCTACCCCATATGCCCAACACGTCCGAGCAAGCACCATTGCAAAGGGTACTGCACAAGACCATGTGCTCTTAATCTTTCACAATAATTCAGACTTCCACTCTTACGTAAGTCCTTAATGTGTTTGGACCAAAATACATTTTAAATATAAAATCGAGCTTATTATTATTATTATTTTTTTTATCAAGAATCAACTTAATGAGCTAAGCGAAGTGTTGGGACACCATCAATATGTGTACATGTGGTTTAAAATAGCCCTTTTATTTTATATATATATATATATATATATATATATATATATATATATATTTTTTTTTTTTAAAACCAAAAATGTCATTGCCATGGATCATCTTGGAGGCTCCTCAGAGCCGTTAAGCATTATCATCACTCTGTCTCCATTACCATAGCAGACAAGTAAATTAAACACGAACTAGTAAACCAACACAGCTGAAATGGAGCAGGAAAAACGGTACTTCAAACGACCAAAAATATAAGGAAATTTATTAAAGTTTGTTAAAATAAAGTGCTTTTTGTCTGGTTTAATGACACAGACTTCTTCAGACAATTACTTCTAAAAAAGGCTTGCTATATATACACACAGTTACAAGGAGAACCCAATCAACAGGCAAAAAGCAATTAAACAATTAAGCAATAAACTGCTATGTACTGTTTTTTAAAAAGGCAGCCACAAATTCATAGCAGCAACAAAAAATGATGCGTTAGCATTTGTTACTAAAACTATTTTGTCAAAACCACACCTATTAAATTAATATAACTTTGACTTCAGAAAAGCTAAAGACAAAAATGTAATTATATAATATTGACTATAAGAAACAGTAAAAAGTTACAAATGTTTAAACATATTTAAAAGTAATGACATTATAAAAGGCTTAAGTGAATAAAAAACTAAGAAACTAAAAAATTAGTAAGTACACAAGCATTTACCAGGATGAAAAGTCTACTAACAATAGACCTGTACAAACAAACTTGTCATCTACATAAACTCTTGATTTTCAGAATACTGCTTATTGAGCAGTTTTCATTGAGACCAGGGGCGTTAAAGGCATTAAGTCTAATCTGCCAAAGCGGTTCTAATTCCTCTAATTTAAAACCTGTTGGACCACCTCTTTCACTTGCTATAACCTGGTCGATGACCATGAATTTGAAGGAATGGTTGGGAAAAAGAGAGATATGTTTTGCTAGAGCATTGTCATGTTTATTTTTTCTAATTGCATAAGAATGCTCCGGTCTCGGAGACGGCGCTCCGTCTTGCCTACATAAAATGCAAGACAACTTGCACACTGGGCCAGGTAGACCACCATTTTCGAGTTGCAATTGACCCTATATTTCAAGTTGTAAGTATAGTCTTCAAGTTTGAACCTATTAGATTCTGTAATATACTTGCAAAAATTGCAACTTTGACATTTATACATACCCAGTACTCTACTTATAGGTCTCTTTTGACACTCAAACAAGTCTTTTAAGTTTTTTGCTCTCCTAAAAATCACTTTAGGTTTGATCCCTAATTTCTGACACAAACCCTGATCAGTCATAAGTACCGCCCAATTTTTGTATAAATTCTCAAGACAATCCCTACTGTTTGTACTGTAAGTTGTTATAAACATAGAGCTTTCGTTAAGTGGGTCAGAAATGGATTTAGACCTTTGACAAGGATATGGATCTAAGTCAAGAATAGTATGTTGGTCGAAGTGGACCTCGTCTAGAATAGGTTTATAAATGCGTTTATCACGTTTTTGGACCACTTCTTCTACAATGTTGCTGACCAAGCTGTCAGGGTATCCTCGATGAAGGAACATGTTTTTAAGAAAAGTACATTCATCGAGGAAATCCTGGTTAAGCATAACAATACGGGCTGCTCTGACTAGTTGGCCTTTGACCACAGCTCACTTTTGATGATACGGGTGACAGCTTGTATAATGCAAGAAAGAGTTTGAGTAAGTACTCTTTCTATGAATATTAGCTGTAAGTCTCTGAAGTTCAATGTTTTTCTTCAGCTGAATGTCCAAATAGGCAATGGACATGGTGTTAAAAGTAGATGTGAACTGGAGAAAATTAGTAGTCGCATTCAAATAATCTACAATTTGTTCACTGATTGTGGCGTCACTGTCTACTACTATAAAGATGTCGTCGAAGGTAGTGGGTGTAGTAAATGAACCTGTCACTAAAGCTACAATTGTGAAAGACAAAGAGATCTTCCCAGTTGGCCATTACTGAATTAGCTACACTCGCCCCACAAGGTGAACCCATGGCGACGTCAACTTGTTGTAGATAAAAGTTGTCAGCAAACATGAAGTAGTTGTTCTCAAGTATCAAGACCAATAATTAATTGACTAAAGATATCTCAACATTTTCACCTCCATTCTTTCTCATAAATTGACTGACCCATTCCAAAGCTATGTCGTGTGGTATACATGTATACAGGTCTTTAACATCGATTGTGAGGAAGTTGTAGTTACTGCTAAAGACGAGATTTTTAATGTTGTCAAGAAAAGACCAAGAATCTTTACATATGTGGTTGATTTTCACCAAGTATTTCTGTAGAATGACATCTACCACTTTTGCACATGGGTACGTAGGTGATCCTCTGCCGTCCAAGAGTGGACGCATTGGAGGGTTGACAACGTCCTTGTGCAATTTAGGTATTCCAAACAAGTAGGGAAATCTTGGGTAAGATATACTCATGAAGTTGAAGATGTTCTGGTCAATTCGGCCTTCAATGAACATCTCTTCAATACTGTCCTTTATGGTTTTATAAGCGCCATTAATTTCGGAACTCGAACTAAGTGAGTAAGAGGGACAATCCAAGAGTTGGAGCATTCTTGACTCATAATTGTCTTTGTCAAAAATAGCTAAACCCCCACCCTTGTCTGGTTTACATATTCTAACATTATTAAATCTAATGCTGTCTATATATTCCTTCTCAGCTTTAATGTTGTTAGCAAATGAAGGAAAATTATGCCCGAACTTAAACTTTTGACGAATGTCAAGTTCGCATAGTTGTTCGAAAATATTTAATAATGGATGCAGTGGTGGGTTAAAGACACTTGGAATTCTATAAGGGTTTACATTAGAAGTAGAATTACCAAAGAACAATAAATTCAAGTTTAGTTTCCTAGTAAACAGTTTAATATCTAGGATAGTTCGAGCTAAATCCAACTTTTGGTTAGGGACGTACGTGTGACCTTTTGCAAAAAGTTCCACTTGGTCTTGGGTTATGTTAACTGTAGAGTAGTTGTATACTTTAAAGTCATTTTCAACATTAGTCAAAATGACCGGTAACTCTGGTGGTACCAAAAAGCTAGGACCGTCTTGACAAATGACGCTACTTACAGTTAAGTTTGGTACATAACCATCAAGGTGGTTGTAGTCACGTTCAGGTGGAACCGAAAGCCAAGTGAGGGTATCAGAAGAATTCGCAGCAAGGGTGACCGATGGTGAATCTAATTCCTGTATTGTTTCGTATTCCTTTTCGCTACTTGGTTCGATCTGTTTGTGAATTGTTTTGGTCTCGCTCCTAAAAAATTAGACGTATTAGATCTTAAATTGTAATGACAAGGAGCTTGGTTAACAAAAAACACTTTTGTTTTCACTAGGCTCATTCTGTGGAGACCCCTCCAAGTTTACATCTTGGCCAAGTGAATTGTTGACCATGGGGGCTTGGTTATTCTCATAGTTGTTCCTTGTGGGTAGTGCCTGAGTGTTGTTGTTGACGTCGAGTTGAGGAGGACCTCCTGGGCGTTTCCAAACTTGCGCTTGTGGTGGAGGAGGATAGGCAGTTCCTTCACTATATGCCTTTACATCCCTGTCGATCTTTTTAATTTTATTATTCTTAAGTTTGTCAAGATATTGGTCAATACTGACAAACAGTCTGCTATATTCATATTTGTACCGGAAGAATCGGTGGTCCGATTTAATTTTGAAATCCAAATCAGCAACTTGTTGACTTAGAGACTCCAAAGACAAGGTATAGTGCCTAATCATTAATGTCAGTAAGTCAACACCTTGTTGTTGAAATAATGCTAACAAGTCTTTATGAAATGCTGAGTTCGTTATTAAGCCTGTGGGATACTGGTAATGTCTCAGACCTTTAGGAATAATGTTGCGTTTAAGGCACTCCTGGAAATATGAGATTTCCAGTTGAGTCTTTTTTAATTTAGAGTTTGTCCAGTAAATTCAAGTTGTACGTAATATCTATGTACTCACTGTTAGTATCAGACCGCTGGAGCTGTTCTGCATTCAAACTTGAAGTGAAAGAAAAATTACTGGTAATCCATTGTTTTATGTCAGGAAGACTTTCAGTGTTGTTAATGTTATTGAAAGGAAGATTTGTAGTTGTGAAAGGAGCTCTTGAAGAGACAGGTTCGACGTTGTTGCCATTAGTAACTGTCGAATTGCCATTAGACGTTACAGGCGAGTCGAACTGTGCTGCCCCTGTTCGAATGTTTATAACAACTTACAGTACAAACAGTAGGGATTGTCTTGAGATTTTATACAAAAATTGGGCGGTACTTATGACTGATCAGGGTTTGTGTCAGAAATTAGGGATCAAACCTAAAGTGATTTTTAGGAGAGCAAAAAACTTAAAAGACTTGTTTGAGTGTCAAAAGAGACCTATAAGTAGAGTAGTGGGTATGTATAAATGTCAAAGTTGCAATTTTTGCAAGTATATTACAGAATCTAATAGGTTCAAACTTGAAGACTATACTTACAACTTGAAATATAGGGTCAATTGCAACTCGAAAATGGTGGTCTACCTGGCCCAGTGCGCAAGTTGTCTTGCATTTTATGTAGGCAAGACGGAGCGCCGTCTCCGAGACCGCATTTACGAGCATTCTTATGCAATTAGAAAAAATAAACATGACAATGCTCTAGCAAAACATATCTCTCTTTTTCCCAACCATTCCTTCAAATTCATGGTCATCGACCAGGTTATAGCAAGTGAAAGAGGTGGTCCAACAGGTTTTAAATTAGAGGAATTAGAACTGCTTTGGCAGATTAGACTTAATGCCTTTAACGCCCCTGGTCTCAATGAAAACTGCTCAATAAGCAGTATTCTGAAAATCAAGAGTTTATGTAGATGACAAGTTTGTTTGTACAGGTCTATTGTTAGTAGACTTTTCATCCTGGTAAATGCTTGTGTGCTTACTAATTTTTTAGTTTCTTAGTTTTTTATTCACTTAAGCCTTTTATAATGTCATTACTTTTAAATATGTTTAAACATTTGTAACTTTTTACTGTTTCTTATAGTCAATATTATATAATTACATTTTTGTCTTTAGCTTTTCTGAAGTCAAAGTTATATTAATTTAATAGATGTGGTTTTGACAAAATAGTTTTAGTAACAAATGCTAACGCATCATTTTTTGTTGCTGCTATGAATTTGTGGCTGCCTTTTTAAAAAAACAGTACATAGTAGTTCATTGCTTAATTGTTTAATTGCTTTTTGCCTGTTGATTGGGTACTCCTTGTAACTGTGTGTATATATAGCAAGCCTTTTTTAGAAGTAATTGTCTGAAGAAGTCTGTGTCATTAAACCAGACGAAAAGCGCTTTATTTTAACAAACTTTAATAAATTTCCTTATATTTTTGGTCGTTTGAAGTACCGTTTTTCCTGCTCCGTTTCAGCTATGTTGGTCCATTACCATAGCAACCTGGGAGCATCTGTTTCTGTTCGTGTGTCTCTGTACTGCATACCAGAGGCTCGCAATGCACCTGAAGCAAAGCTTCATTTCACTGCAGCTTCAAGCCTAACTTCCCTCCCTTTCAGCAAGGCAGCAGCCAGGAAAAGAACAGAGAGCAAACAGATCAAAAAAAAAAAAACTCCCAACAAGCTACCACAACAAGTGACACAACACACTCCTCCAGCCCTCCCACCTCTCACTCAGCAGATGTACAAACAAACCATTCTATGCCAAAATATCCCAAATCACAGTTCTATCCACCCCCTTCCCCTGGATCCAGACTAAAACACTAAATGTCTGTTCCTAATTCACAAGCATCAGTAAACCTCAATCACAAGCCGCAACCCACAGCTTCCCGGAGACGAAAACGGCAACATATAACAGCTGCCAGACACAGCTGCATCCACATACACCATGTCAGGCTTAATCAAACAGCACTCAAAGCTCTAATACCTGCCATAATTGATATTAATTATGTTTAGACAGAATAATAATGACATTTGTACTAGCTGCCAGACACGGCTGCATCCACACACACCATATCAGGATTGCTCAAACAGCACTCGCAGCTGTGATACCTGCCCTAATTGATATTAACTATATTTAGACAGAATAATGATGACAGTTGTACTAAGAGCTTGCTACTACTATTTAACCAGAATATACATGACATTTCTAAATCATACTTTAACTGAAGAAGGCATTAGTCTCCGTGACAGCATTTTTTTTTCAAAACACTCTACTGTTACTGCTATTATATATGATGTTAATTTGTTACATTTGAGTCTGAACTCTGATGAATGGTACCTTGTTGAATTAGTTAATTAACTACTTAAATTATTATAAGTAAAATCAATGAAGAATGAACAAGGTAAGTATTCAGTGAGTTTAAGTAGGGGACTAGAAACTTCTATGTTTGTATTATATGTTGCTTTGTTTGGCTTGTACATAATTTAAATAGTAACACATCTTGACCTACCTTTGTTTGTGAAGAATTATTGGACTATTTGAACATTCTGAATAAATCATTACTGTTTCTCAGTTGTTTAAGAATCCCTTCTTTTTTTTTTAATAAAAACAGATGACAAGTGATGTAGCATATCAGTTGATACTTTGAGAGATGTAGTTGTAAGAGTTATTTTTTTTGGACAGCTATCTTGGAATCAGTTTTTTGTTCTTCTTTCTAGCATCAGTCCAAAGATTTGTTTCTTGTATTCTTTTCAGAGTAGGGGCCATCCATTCCATTTCTTCTGGGATAGACACTATGTTGTTGTTTTTGATGAATATAGTAGCTTCTTGTTTTGTTTCAACAGTTTTATTATTAGCCAGACTTTTTTCCTTTGTTCTAGCATTCTGGAAGAATAATTATTGTCAAACCTTATCAGGCTTTGATTGTATTTTAAGGGTGATTTTCTCCAAGCAGATTTTAATATTAGTTCCTTGTCCAGAAATAAAAGACATTTTATAACTATGGTGGAATATTTGTTGAGTTAGAAGCAGGTTTCCTGAGTACTCTATGCGCCCTTTCAATTCCAAATGAAAGTCCCTCTTTCAAGTCTAAAAATTCAGGAACCCAGGTTGTTAAGAATGAAATAATGTCTTCACCTTTAGTGTTTTCAGGCAGACCAAAGATCCTTATGTTGTTTCTCCTTTCCCTGTTTTCTAAGTCATCTATATTGTTAAGCAGCCATGTATTCTGTTTAAGCAGAAATTCTTTTTGGAATTCTTCCTCTTTGATTCTCCCTTCAATGTCATTTAGAGAAGTCTCTTTATTTGTTATTTTTGTATGGTGTTGCTGTAATAGTTCCTTAAGAGTATCAGTCTGTTTTTGAGAATTTAATTTGAGGTTTTCCAAGTCATTTTTAAAGTCATCCATCTTCAAAGATAGTTCCTGTAAGGTAGATGTTATCAATTGCAGTTCTTTTTTCAAAGCAGCATCTGGGTGAGAATTCCTTGAGTTGTTCATATTCAGTGACTCACTATATCTCCAAGATACATGACAGGAAAATTTTTGAATATCACCACCAAAATTGATATTTATGTAGTTTAGTAGTTTATCTATAAATTTCTGATGTTTTAAACTTGAAAATAATAATGTTTTCCTATACTGTTATACTAGTTTATGGAGTTCTCAAAATTCACTGCTCTCAGTTGGCCATCTAGGCTCTGCCCCCACTAGGACTATTCTCCAAGGGCTTCTGGAATCTTCTCCTTTCACCTCCCAAATGTAGTATGCTACCCATATAGCTAAGGCTACTGCAGCAGTGATCAGTATGCTGAACACAGGCCAGTTGTGTAAGTGAACTTATCATAGCAGTAGATGTTCAAATGATCACTGCTGCAGTAGCTGCTCCCTCACTCCACCACCCCTTATTTTTTGGTGCATTGTTTATGTCGGGGTGTGGATATTTATTTTGTGCTATTCCTAGCATTGCCTTTCAGGGCTTAACCTTCCTCTCTGTGTTGACATGAATGCTATGAAGGGCTTAGCACCCAAACTTGTCTTTTTAGTCAGTTCAGTTTGACCTGACTAATGGTTTGGGAGGTTGGAAGGTTCCCTGAATCTTTGGAAGCTGGACAGCTGTTGTATCCTATGCAAGATATAACCCATATAGCTAAGACTGTTGCAGCAGTGATCAGTATATGATGAACATCAATTGTAAATGACAAACTTATCATGTCCCTTTCCTGTGGCAAAGCAACACCAAAGAAAAGCATAACACACCCACTCTGTTATTACAAGTAAGGCTGCTGCAGCAGTGATCCTTCAAACATCTACTGTTATGGTAAGTTTAAATAAATAACTGTACTTTCCCCTTTCTCTGTGGTTTTACAACCCTGTAGTAAGTATATGTCATTAAACAGAGTGAAATATAACTTTAACTTTAAGCTAATATATATGTTTATGTTGAAATTATTTTAATACTTTTTCTGTTTTACATTTACACATATCAGTGTTTGATGTGTCCAGCAGTTAGTACTACATTGATTGTTCTGGTTGTGGTTATTACTACTTAAATGGCCAGAGTCTACCAATGGTAGTATTAGCAGTGATGTGCACTATTTGTATGGCTCTACCTTTGCTAATACATATGTTGACCTATCTGAGTTTGCTTAATTAGTTGTTCCATGTATGACATGTATAGGTTTTATGTAGTAGCTTGATGATCTATTAGTTTTTGTTTCAGGACATTAATATACAATATGTTGGAATATCAGGGACTTGGTTTAATCAGTATGGCAAAGTCATTATGTTGTAAATTGCATTAGACAGGTGGAAAAAACTGTTTGTCACTTACGGTTTATCGGAACATAGTGTTATGGAAAATTGCAGTAAATTCACAGCGGATGGATTTTGTCAATTTATTAAGCAGAATTGAATTCTAGTACAAAACAAACTGGAAAAGAAAGGCTTGATAAGTACCTTTTTGACTTCAGAGGAGCAAAACAAGCTGTTTTTTAAGCAACCCTTATCAATGTTAAGGTATAATCTTGTAATAAAGCATTAACAGATGTCAGCAGCCACCACAGCGCAGTAAGGGAAAGTACAAAGACCTTTGACACATGTTAACACTCAGATGAATTAGCTAATCACAACCATGTTCATTGTAGTATTACTAGGTGACAGGATGTACTGAGTGATAACATTTTTTTAGATGTTTTATAAATCCGAAATTGTTTATATATTGCAGGTTGGAGTGTAATGGTCTTTCCATGAGTTACAATAACTTTTTGATTCTGGCACAGTGTCTCTGTCAGAAAAATGGAAGTATTTATTCCTACAAGCATCATCCCTTTAGTTTTCAGCACTACTGAGAACAAATTAGATTTGAGATACAGAGCACCAACATTGTCATATTGTGCAGAGACATGGGAAGCAGAATAAAGGGGTGCCTTAAATGTATTTAGTGTCGGCTATAATAACGGTCCATGGGTAATATACTGAAGGCCAGCTGTAATGAATGGGATAAAGAGAACTGTCAGTTCCTTTACAATATAAAAAGAGGAAACAAAAGCCACAGGACCAAATAAATATAAGCTGTCAGGCTTGTTTCAAGGCATATATTAAGTGAAACCCATCCCTTCATCTCACTGGAAAAGGGACATGAGCTCTGCTTTCCATACCTAGTTCATTTCTTTTCAAGAACCTGAGGTTTTGAATTAAGGCAGACTATTAACCTTTAAATTGGCACATATAATGCATCTCATTCCATTTCTTCTGTATTTTAGATGTTCATGTCACCATAAGTGTAACCTAGCTGGTGGTTTAACAGCTCTGGCCCCAGAGTTTTAATATATTATCGCATTGTACCCTTTTTGTATATTTTTTTCTTTTACATTATATTTTTGGTCATACAAAGCCTTCAGTCCTTAAATTCTATTTTCCTTCCTTCTCTTTGCAAGCTTTAGCATCCCAATTCCCTCCTAAATTGGAGGGAGGAGAGTGGGTTACCTCTTTGGAGAGAGAGTTAGCCTAGTGGAGCCTATTTTATCAATTGATTTTTGAAGGATGTGAATTCAGAGGCTGATGAACTATCATCCTTGACTGTATCTCTTTTCTGGTTTACCCTACCACCTACCTTTTGGTGGCTGGATGTCATACTGACAAGGCTGCACTGGGCCATGTGCACATCGTTCCATGCATGTGGCCCAGATTTAGTGTACAACCAGTGCTCCACACCAACATATCAGGAAGTAGTAATAAGCGCAGACACCAGGCCAGTTCTTTGTCCTATGATGAGTATGCCAGCAGTGATCACTCACTCCCAGTAACTCTCGCCTGTTCATATACTTCACAGGCCTTCTAGTTCAGCATGGATTGCTAGGGCTGTAGTCAGTTTATGTTCCTTCAAAGAGCAGTTGGAGGATAATGATGATAAGTATCATGTTGTTAATGAGTACAATTTACCACAAAATAAACGCCTGTATTTAAGTCAACCTTTCATATTAAATAATTTAAGTACTAGGAGCATTTTAGCTATGCAATGAATTTTAGCAACTAATCTCAAAAATTGCATTCCTGTTTCAGCAATATGAGCTAAGAGACTATGGGTTTTTATCTTATGGTGCACCGTATTCCATCTCACTCTTTTATTGATTTACATTTTTGCACTAAAAAGACATTAGCTTGCATAAACCCATTTTGTTGCCTTAGAAACTTACTTGCACTGCACATTCACTAGTGTACCTGTCTTGATCCTTCATTTAAAATTTAATTGTTCATTGTTTACATGGGTAGCTAAAGTGGTCTATATCCAAGGTTTGGCCACAATGTTCTTCTTTCGGCTTTTCCCGGTTAGGGGTCGCCACAGCGGAACTGCGGTCCGCTAATGATTGGCAGTAGATTTTTATGGTGCCGAGGTGCCAGTCTGATGCTCAACCTTCAACGAAGGCACACCCATTCACGCATGTCTTTCGAACGCCACTCGACCGTGGGGAGGACATGCAGACTCCACACAGAATTTGGCCACAATGATTAGGTTAAATGCAATAAATATGGAGAGTTTACAGCACTCAATCAACCAGCACACCTTTGTGAGTAAGGCAAAGCCCCCAGAGAAAACCACCATAGACAAGGATCACATGCGTATTGTATACAGACAGTATTTGCAGGAGTGTGAGGCAGATATCTTAACCATCAGGCAGCCATTAGTCCCTTCATACATCAGTGCGACTTGTTCAGCCCTACATAAGCAACTTCTATTCATAATTGTTTATACACTTTTTCTCATATCATGCACATATGCAGCATAGCACACTTTTAATCTCTGATGGACCAATAATCTCAATGTTCAGTTAGCTCTTTGATGCAGGGATAGCATATTTGGCACAGAGGAAAACTGTTTTCTTCAAACTATGTTGAGAAGGTTCAGAAACAAGCAATCATGTTTTGGATGGGTGCAACAACAAACTGATAGTTACTAGTATGGGGAGTGAGTACATATTTGAATACAAAACAGGTTAAATGACAATTAACAGAAATGTTACAAAATGAATATAATGATTATTTGCTAAATGTAGATACAGTGAAGATTGGATCAGGAGACTACAGCCAGAATAAATGCCTTCTCTTTGAAGGAAATGACAAAGAACAGAAAGTGTTCAATATGATTTTCCTCAACAGCAAAGGCTGGAAAAAATATGAGAATAAATTTAGAGTAAAAAGTAAACCAGTGGGAGAATGATAATCATATAGGAAACTAGAAAAGAAACTGGAGGTTGAAAAAGCACAGAAAATGAATTATGTAAATTTTAACTTTATGGGGATTACTAAGTCTTCAGATAGATGGATGAAAAGAAGATCAGGATGGGACACATAAATCACTAGACTTGGACAAGGAAATGTCCATATGAAGAAGAGAAAAAGAAAGGTGTTATGGTAAAAGAATGATTCTGCTTGTCTTTTGTCATGGAATATTGTCATAGAAACAGAAATAAACCGGTTTATAGCAGATTACAACACCCCAGTTGGAGCATAGGGCACCAGGGTCAAATGGAATTAATCTAAGATTCCTGAAAGTTCTGCTCTGTACTGACTGTTCAACTGTTAGTAACTTATATTGTACTGCTCCCTGGTGAGGATTAGTACCAGATGGTTCAACAGGGCACTTAAGATGTGAGTAGGAACTATAGACCATTCAGTTTCAGCATTTTACAGATGCATAAAGGTTTGCAGAGAAGCTGACATAGAGCATGGTTGTAAACTGCATACAAATTTGATGAGTAGCTAGGAAGGCAACTCACTGGGTAGCAACAGATGCAACTTTGTTATCTGTTAGTAATGACAGTAATGGTTTCATCTTTTAGTAAAAGCAGTAATGATTTTGTCTGTTAGTAATGTTATTAATGGTTTTATCTATTAGTAATGGTAGTAAAGGTTTATTTTCTTAGTAATGGTAGTAATAGCTTAATCTATTAGTAATGATAGCAATGGTTTCAACTGTTAATAATGGTAGTAATAGCTTAATCTATTAGTAATGATAGCAATGGTTTCAACTGTTAATAATGGTAGTAATAGCTTAATCTATTAGTAATTATAGCGATGGTTTCAACTGTTAATAATGGTAGTAATAGTCTTCTCTCCTAATAAAGGCAGTAATAGTTTCATCTGTTAGTAATAGTAATAATGCTTTCATCTTTTGGCAATGGTAGTAACTACGTCATCTCTTGGTAAAGACAGAAAATTAGTAGAGATAGTAACCGGTTTATTTTTTTAGTAATGGTAATAATAGTTTGAACCCTTTCCTGTAACATGAGACTTGTTAAAGAACTAGACAGTTCTGGTTTGGATGGAGGTGACACTGTTATATGAAAGGGTACTCTGCATATCTGACAGGAAGCAAATGGCAGGCTTGTAAAGTCGAGGAAGTCATGACAGAAGATAAGGTTTTACTTTAGGTCAGCTTGTTTTTTCCATTATTGAATGCAACTTTGTTGAGAAAATGCTGTAAAAGGATTCTTAAATAACTGTCTTAAACAGACCAAAACTCCCAGATCACCGCTGAGACAAAGATGTGTGTGCTTACTGAATCTTGCTCAGTTAATAAAACAATGAAAAGATAGAGCAAAGTGTAAATGATGAAGAAAACTACAGTATAATTGACACTCAAGAACAAGTGGAAAAACAAAAAGATTTAAAAGCTAGAGTCAGTAATAACAATGGTAGAGTACATGAAATTAAGAAATCCGGTGGTTACATATAAGATTGCAAAGAAAAAAGGCCCCCAGCTTATCGTATCTGATAACGACCTTCAGTATCTTTGTCAGTATAGCAAGGCTTCAGAGAATGCTATCAAGATACCAAATGGGAGGGACACTAAGCAACAATTTCAACCAAGACACAGGAAGTGATACTATTATTTTTATTGTTGTGGGACATAGTATTGAAACCCTTCAATAATATTTTTTTCCAGTCTTAGAAGTAGCATAGAGAAGGAAAGTACAGTGACACCTAGCTCTACAGATGTCATCCAAAGAAAGACGTTTAAACAACACTTGCTTCAACAGAAGATAATACATAGAAAGTCCTTTAGCTACAGATACCTCATAGAAGGCTGAATAACCAAAGGTGGTATGTACTTTTCATACAGCAGAAGGCCCTAAAGTACGGGGAATGTTGTGAAGAAAATGGGAGACAGTTGCAGCAAGAAAAGGAGCTAGCTGCCAGAGAAGACAGTGTGGAAAAAGACTGTGAATGGAGACCAGTGACAAAATAAGCTCAGATTTCTTAGAGGAGACAAGAAACAGGTAAAATGTTAGCTTAATTAACTTTACTGTCAATGAAGTCTTCATCAGATTCCAATAAGTACTACCTGCAGATGTGACTTTTTTCATATAGAGCTTGCAAAAATGTATCACCAGAGAAGTTAATGGCAGTAAATAGGTTACATTTATTGGAGGATTCATATCTGTGCATTTAACCTCTTCTTTTCTCCATGAGCAGCAGGGTCATGAGTCACTTGCATGACAGTCGGTCACAGAATACCCATACGGTACATCTGGATATCCATCTATGTCTCAGAGTGATTCTGCCAGAATAAATATACAGGGTATCATGAAAGTGCAAGGTGTACATGAGATGAGATTGTTATTAAATACCTGAATCAACAGGGCATTTCATTAATATGGGAGCTATTGTTTAATGGTTTATGGATGAAAAGATTATTTGTATAACCTGAATCCATTAACCCTGGTACTGTATGCAGTAATAAACATTGTGTAATGCAGGGGGTTATTTTAGTTTTTCAAATTTTTAAATTGTCAAAATTCATATGGTTGAGAACATATGATTGACAATTTAAAATATCAACAAATAGCTATGAAAAAGAAAGAGAGTTGCACAGAGATCATGGTTCAGTGGGGATCGAGGAATGCACTCTTTTCCCCACTGTTATTCAATCTCAGAGTTAATATATATATATATATATATATATATATATATATATATATATATATATATATATATAATTATCAGGGGGTGTGGAGGGGAGGTGCAGGGGGTTACCCCCTACAAAAATGTTTTTATTTCTTTTCTGTAGTTGTTTGTCTGTATTGTAAGTTGTCGATCATATGATACTGACCATATGAATTTTGACAATTTAAAAATTCAACAAACTAAAATAGATTATAATGCAGATATGCCTTTTGCCATGTGAAGCATGTCACTTTATGAAAGGTGGAGGAATAGATATACATTATGGTTGCTCACATGCTGTCAGTATGGTCAGTGGGCAGCTACGTCCTGGAAGGATAGACAGTCAGTCAGTATGGGAAGTAACTACTTCCCTGAAGCGTGATATTTTCTTATACACATGCTGCCATATGGTCAGGGGTAACTGTGTCTCTGAAGCATGGTATTTTCTTGTACACATGCTGCCATATGGTGAGGGGGTAACTGTGCCTCTGAAGAGTGGTATTTTCTTGTACACATGCTGCCATATGGTGAGGGGGTAACTGTGCCTCTGAAGAGTGGTATTTTCTTGTACACATGCTGCCATATGGTCAGGGGGTAACTGTGCCTCTGAAGAGTGGTATTTTCTTGTACACATGCTGCTATATGGTCAGGGGGTAACTGTGCCTCTGAAGAGTGGTATTTTCTTGTACACATGCTGCTATATGGTCAGGGGGTAACTGTGTCTCTGAAGCATGGTATTTTCTTGTACACATGCTGCCATATGGTGAGGGGGTAACTGTGCCTCTGAAGAGTGGTATTTTCTTGTACACATGCTGCCATATGGTCAGGGGTAACTGTGTGTCTGAAACATGGTATTTTCTTGTACACATGCTGCCATATGGTGAGGGGGGTAACTGTGCCTCTGAAGAGTGGTATTTTCTTGTACACATGCTGCCATATGGTGAGGGGGTAACTGTGCCTCTGAAGAGTGGTATTTTCTTGTACACATGCTGCTATATGGTCAGGGGGTAACTGTGTCTCTGAAGCATGGTATTTTCTTGTACACATGCTGCCATATGGTGAGGGGGTAACTGTGCCTCTGAAGAGTGGTATTTTCTTGTACACATGCTGCCATATGGTCAGGGGTAACTGTGTGTCTGAAGCATGGTATTTTCTTGTACACATGCTGCCATATGGTCAGGGGTAACTGTGTCTCTGAAACATGGTATTTTCTTGCTCATATGCTGTCATGTGGTCAGTGTACATGCTGTCATATGGTTAGTGGGTAGCTAAATCTCTGAAGTATGGATATGCTGTCCATATGATCAGTGGGTAACTATGTCCCTGAAGCGTGGTATTTTCTTGCACACATGCTGACATTATGGTGAGTGGTAACCTACATGTGTGAAGCATGATATTTTTACTAAGGGCAGTGTAGGAGGCATGCAAGATATCTGTAGCATAGTAGCCCAAATTTGCAAATAGTATCCTGTGGTTCTGTCTCTTTAAAACTGTACAGTAATGTTCATATTAAATAATTAGATGTATATTACATTCCTCTGACTCTTTTTTTACCCTTAGTTATTTGCTTCAATCTTTTAATACTTTATAACTTGAAAACTGTGGGATTCATTAAATTCTTTGCCTGTGGTACACTTTAAGGATTTGTATGACTTGTATGTTATCAAGGCAAATTCTGATCAAGGCAATGTCATTGCTGCATTTGAAGTTTAACCTTGAGTTTTAAGACATGAATGTCTTGCAAATTGCTTTTTTTATAACTGACATAGTTTTTTTTTTTAAATTAAATCTTTGCCCATTGTGTTTTCTCATCGTACTCCTGGCTGGAACATGTTCTTCTGCCTCGAGCTACTTATTTATTGTGTTTACATTGATTATCTGTTTGCTTATTCTTGTCATATTTGTTATTCTTTCTTCTTGCTTTATTTTATATGATTATGCAGTATACATGATAAATCACATTTCTGGGAATTTTCTTACCCTCACATTACTCACTTTTGTATTACTCTAAGTATAATCCAGTAAGCATACTGTCTTTGTAGATTTCCATAATAAAAACATAATAGGAAGTTGTATACTTATTTTCTGATTTGATTTAGAATGTGGCTTCTAAATAAATGCTTGACAAGGCATGTCCATGCTAGAAGCATGTACTGAAATATTAAACATTATTGGATTGCCATGGAGGTAAAAAGTGAATGTGTCTGCAACACATGATAGTGTATGTATTGTTAATTAAGGGACATTCACTGTTAATATCAAATGAAGCTGCAGTAACATTTACTTTTATGAATTCATTATTTTATTGATGTTTTAGGTAGGTGTACAGTTCAGATAATGTTGGCTAGTGTAATGACTGTATTGTTTACAAATACTTGTGCTCACTTTCCAGATGTCTTAACCACAAACTCAGCTGATGAAGGTGTATGAAGAAAAAGTTCAGCTGTGATTAGAAGAATGATTTTACATTGCAACTGCAAAGGCACTTTTTTATTTTATTTTTTGCAATACCTTTAGTAGTGAGTTAGATTTGAAAAAAGTGTGTTCTGTGTTTCCAGTGAACCCTCGCTATCCTCCATTTGTGCTAATCTTGAGGTACAATTATATCATGCTGGTCAGGGTCGCCAACCCTCACCATACTTGCAGACTCAATGCCATAGGGTGACAGGTCAGAGAGCCACCATAGCCACACACAGAAGGGAAGGCTTAACTCTGTAAAGGTGGCATTTAGGTCAGAAAGCACCATTGCCAGACATAGAATGGAAGGCTTAGCTATGTAATGGTGGTGACCCTCCCTATGTGATGGTTCAAACTCTATAAGTCAATGACTGCCATGAGACATAGTCTAGCTGTATTCCTCTTCTACTCCAAATAGTGATGTCTTCCTAAACTTGCCTACACTCTTAGATTGGCCTCAGTTCTGGTATCTGCTTTCTACTGGGGCTACAACTGACAGACCCCTGACAAGCAAGATTTACTACTTCCAAAATTCTTAATCTTTCTGTAGTTTTACATTCTAAGTTTGTGATTTTAGGTGTTGCTACTACTGAACTTGATGTTTCTAATTTTGCAAGAGAGTGTGTGTCTTCCATGCATCTTTGGGTTTGACTGAAATTCCATACTGAATTTTTATTACACTGGGAATATATATAGGAATTATGGCAGTTAGTTCGGAGTCTGTGTTAACTAACTCCTTCCTGTAGTTCAGAGTTTGGTTCCATCAGTCTTTATTTGCCTCCTGTGTGATTTTGGGTAAGTCAGTTACACAGCGGTATGGGGCAATTGGGAAACTCACCAGGCTCTTCAATAGTCTCCTAGACTGCATGCCTAGTAGCTGCCTATGAACTTTTGAACCTATGACTTGAATCCAGACTTGGTATACCAATTTGGAAAAAACAATCTGTATTTACTTGTTGAGTGACTGTTTTAAAATGATATCTTTTTATTTTGTTTAGCTTTATTATTTCATTTTGATTCACAAATACCATCTTGCTCAGTTAGGATAATTTTTCCTTTTTTTATCTACCACAGTGGTGCAGCAGTTAACGTTGTCACCTCACAGCAAGAGGTTCTCTGGTTTGATTCTCAGCTGGGGTGCCTTCTGTGTGAAGTCTGCATGTCCTCCGTACATTCGCATGGGTTTCCGCCTGGCACTTCAGTTTCCTCCCACATTCCAAAAACATGTATCTGGAGTGTTTCTCCCTGGACCTCCACTGAAAATAGGCTCTGTCCTAGTTGGACTTTCCCAGTCAACAAATGTTAAATAAATAAATAAGTTGTTTCTGCAGTGCTACTTTCTGGATTTTTTATATCATGTGCCATTCATAATGCTTTTCATTTATTCATAGTTATGTTTAGATATTCTCTCACCTGTAATGATTCTCTACTGTCACTCTTTCATCCTCCATGTTATCTGCTCTGCCAAACTGCTTCCACAACCCTTTTAACTCCTTTTAGGTAACTTATAATAAGTCAGAGAATTAACTTGTCAAGAATGATGAAAGTATGGGGAGTAATGTGAGTGGTTACTGCCTGACTACTACTAGTGCTTTTCTCACCACAGTTTCACTCTGATGGCTACAATGCTTCTTTGCTTCTTCTATCACCAGAAACAAAACATTAGCACCAATCCCAAGATGAGAAGCAGGCCACAGCCCATTTGATGATTTACAGTCTTGCTTCAGATGATGCAAGGGCCTGTAGGCTTGTTGTAGCCTTTTCCTGGCAGATGCTTTGAATAGCAAACAGACCAATCAGGAGCTTCAAGTACAGACACACATTGCATAACCAGAAACAGTCAGGAATCAATGTACTCTCCTCCTCCTCTCACCAGAAGTAGAATATAAGCACAAATTACAAGCTGGCACCTATGAAGCAGTTATTAGGATTTCACTGTCTAGGAAATAATGTCCCTGTGCTCCTTCTCTCACCAGAAGAAAAACAGAAGCACTAATCTTAGCATAACTACTGAGAGGCAGAATGTGGGCTCTCCAATAATTGGTGATCTTGCAGTAGGTGTTGCAGCTTTTAAAGATAAGATGGAAAAAATGGGTTAATATCTTAAGCACTGCAGTGTGCAGTTGGATATGAAAGAGGGGGTAACTTAAGATTTAGCTGTCTAAATTTAGAGTGGAGAGCTACTAATTTTAAAAGAGCAAGATAGATTGGAAGGAGATAGGCACTTTGTATTCTGGTTCTATGGAATACAGTAGGATGGCCAATAAATTTAAATAGTTGAAAGGGAGTGATTTGACAAAAATGATAATTTTATGCTGAATCACATCAGCCAGTGAAAATGGAGATGGAAGGAGATGTGTGGTCAAATTAACATAAGTGGCAGGTAACTAGAAAGATAGTTGAGTTTAAAAAACACAACAGCACCAGGGTGAGATGGTGGGTAAAACTTAATTTCTGTGTGACTCACAAGAGACACAGCTGTGGTCTCTTTCATAGTTTTAAATGCAATTAAAATCAGAATACAAGCAAACTACAGTAAAAAGAAAAAAATGTAATATACAAAATAGTAGAAGGCAATAAAGTAATACAAAATACAGGAAAGCAAAAGGAAACTAACCTTTCCCTCACAGCAAGTTGTGGCAGAGTCTGGGTGAGCTTTTCCAGTAAAAGCTAAGTCTTAGTGAATGTAATAACATACAGTATGCAAAAGGCGTCAAAGCTCACATGATCAAGTTTCAAATTTCAGCTTTCAAGATCTTTTCAAATATTTTTATACGATTTTCTATGTAAATTATATGAGTTCTTATACAGTACATTTCTGCCATGTGTAGGTATGTGTAATACATGTTTCTTATCAACAGTTTATTTAAATATACTTTTCTGTCTTATTTGTCCACTGATATTTTACCCTATCTTATTAACTTGTATTTCTGAAATCTTCCATCAAAGAGCTATTTAATCCTCAGATCACGATTAAAGATTACAGTATGTGCATATATTTAATAACTTACTGAGACTGCTCTTATATTAATCTTACATAGTGGATGTTTCATTCCTTTTGCCTTTGCATATTATTCATAAGATGTTTACTTTTCTTATTTACTCTGCTATTATAAGCAACTTTGACTGTATCTAAAAATAATTCCTGCTTGTTTAATTTGAATGTGTATTTTTAGCCATTGTGAACTGCTGTTCTAATCTAAACTTCACATCCTGACATTAGAAGTGGAAGAAAACATGTACAAATGAAAACTTACAACACACAGCAGCTACTAATTTCCTCTGTAAGCTTCTCATTCTTCTTAATTATTTTCTAATTAGTAAAAAACATCTAACTTTGCTTTTTCCCATAATATGCACGGTTAGTGTTAATAACATTACAGAATAAACTATTAATATTCAGCATAATGTAAGCAAATAATGCATCAGCAACAACTCAATATAAAACATTACTGTAGCTTTTGTTTTACCAATTCTTTACTTCTAAAGAAATATTTTAAACAATGTTAGTTTGAGTAGATTTCTTACATATATATATACTTGAAAAGAAGTTCAAATCTTTTCTCCTCATTGTTGCGTCCATAATTGAGGTGCTTCCTGTTTTCCAAGACATCAATGATGTACTTTGAACTCTTCCAGGACCTGGATTTTCTTGAAAACAGTTCAAGGGGCAGGTGGGAAACAAGGCAAGCAATAATCAAGCATTGTCATGCAACTGAAACAGTCTTTTGTTGTTGAACTTTTTTAGGTGTTTATTGCTTCATAAATTACCTGTGAAAAGAATGTGTTACACAGGAACAAAGAAAACAAAATTGCTAACAATTTAACAATTCTAATTAGCATATTACTAAGATCTGACATTCATCTAACCCAGTAAAGCACATAATAACAAAGTTAAATAAAATAAAATTCTTAACTTATATATTCTTAAAGTCACCAATTCTACTGCTTATAACTTAATGACATTATCTTAAAGGAGGTATTTGTTTAACTTTTAGAAGTAAATTTGTAAGTTTAGTTAAATTAAATATATTAAGTCTTTCACTGTAAATACAGTAGAACTAACCATTTATATTCCTTATGAAAATGCTTTCACTTAAAATATAAGTACATGCTTATGTATGTTTTGAAGCTTAACATCCAATACAAACCTTTTAGTTAACATATGTTTTGAAGCTTAACATCCAATACAAACATTTTATTTAAAGGGTAAATCTATTATTTCAAAAAATAAAAGTCATGCAATCAGAGAATAAAAGTCACTTGTTTTTAAGCGTTAATTTTAGAAGGAGTTTTCCAGGAATTCAGCTCACTCTGTCTCTTGAGGAATATAGTGTTCCAATTCATTTCTTCAGTATTATTAAGGGTTTTATTTTTGATAACAAAAGTGGCTACCTCCTCCTATGTATCAAATATATTAGTTACTTCAGAAATAAATAATTTGACCTTTGCAGGAAACACCAGAGAGGCTTTAATATTGTTTTTTAAGTTATTTAATCAGTGGTAAGCAGGATTTTCCTTTACTCATTATTAGAATAATCATTGTCAAATCTGAATACACATTCACCCATTTTAATAAGTGGGCTGGACCTTGCTGTTTTTAATATTTTATATTTTTCAAATCTGGACATAAGCTTAACTATAATTGCATAGGGTGGTGAGTTTTCCTTCTTTGAATGTGATCTCAGGGATGTGTGCCCTTTCAATTAAAAAGATAAAGTTTCAGGTAGGTTTAATGTTTTATGTAGACAGGTTGTTTACAAGTTTGGAATATTGTCTCCGTCATACTTTTTAGGTATAATATATATTCTGATATTATTTTATCTCAGTCTATTTTCTAAAACATCAGCTTTATCTATGAGCCAGTTATTTTGTTTTAAAAGAATACAGTCTGAGACTCACCTTCAGTTATTCTTCATGATCATTTAAAGCTTCTTCCATATTGCTGATTTGGGCACTTTGTTGTTTCATATGAATTTCTAAATGTTCCAACTTCTTTCTGGACTCTTCTGTGAAACTTTCTATTTTGGTATCCAGCTTGTCCATTTTAAGTATTCCATCCTGTATACTCGATATTAGTGACTGGATGTTGATTTTAACAGAAGAATCCTGAGTATCACTTTTGAGTGGCTCATATTGAAGTCTCTTCTCTCTTAACCAAGCAGTTGAAGTTCTGATAGGAAATTTGCAGCTTTTGAAGAATTTGAAGCTATAAATCTTTTCTCTGACTATTAATGAATAAAATTAGCTATCAGATATCTCCAGTTTTTATTTTTTGATTATATTTTCTGTCAAAGAAAAGTTTTCAGTCACAGAGTTTTCACCAGTTGCTGCTCTTAGTTAGGCATCTTCTTAGCCATGGCCCCTATTGTCAAAGCATAATGACTGCAACTTCAGAGATTGCCCTTAGATCACCTCTGGAACAAACTTTCACTACACATCAATCAGAAACATACCCCTACCACCTTTGATGTAAACCTAGATAATTGGATAGATAGTGTCACATTTTCCCTCCTTGCTCTTTCTTGTAGTGCTCTACTTGAAGTGAAAAGAGTTTTTGAATGGGTTTTTTGGCTGGGCTTGTAATGGTGTGCAAAACGGATTGCCTAGTACATACCAATGAACAGATGAATCTAAGTAAGTGGATAAAACAATATTTATTGAGCTAGTTATTCAAAGTAAACTATCTCCAGTCTAGGTAGGAATCCCTCAGTGGTCCATTGTAATGCTCATGTTCTTGTTACTGTTCATCAGTGCTGTTGTAGAACTGATTGGGCTCCTTCTTACATTATGCATGATAAAGTTATTCTCATCATAAGTGAAAAATTGTTGGGTGAAGAAGAGATTTCCTTATACTTTGCAGTTAGCTAAGGAGTATTAAATGAAAACAAAATATGTGGCAACCAGCTGTGTTGCTATTTGGGAGAAGTGTGACACTTATGAGAGTAGTGTGTCTGTTTATCAGTGATCCTGCTGTCACCCCTCTCAGCCAGGACTATAAATACATGGGGTTATGGTTAGATCATATAATTTGAATATCATATGAATTTAGATGTAACTGAACTATTTTTAAATAAGAAACATCATTATTGAATTATCATTTCTGACATAGACAATCATTCATTTATATAAATGAAAACAAACCATATTGAATTATTTTTAGTTGCAAACATTATACATCGCATATAATCTTCTATACAGTCATTGTCAATTGAACTTTACATAGCTCATTTAATTAATGCCTTCCCTTAAACCTCATTCCTTTTCCAAAATATTATTCTGAATATATTGCTTCAATAATTCCCATGTTTCTATCTAATTAGCTTCTACCCTTTTCTAATGATCCCACTTTAAGTTCTTTAATCTCTGTTACTATATATTTACTCTTCTAGTACTGTTGGTTTAGACTTTGATTTCCATTTTCTAGTAATTGCTTTTTTGGCAGTCATCAGAACTAAACTCAGCAAGGCATTACTATTTCTAGGCAATTCCGATCCTGCATTACAACTAAAAAAAATAATTTCCTTAGTTACACCAATCTGCTCACCCAGTAGTTCTGACAGAGTCATCTGCAGGGAATCTTTAAAGTCTGCCAACTCATTACACTCCCAGAAAACATATGTCCCCAATTACCTCTTTCCTCCCCATCACACGTCCAACATTTGCAATCTGCCTGAAGAAAAATTCTTTGGAGTCTGACTGGGGTATAAAAATACCTATGAAAACACTTCCAAGCAAATATCCTAAATCTTGTAGACTTTGTTTCTATATTCGGAAGCCATATGTATATCGTCCTATTTTTTCTTTGAGAATTGCTTATCTAGTCTCTCTCTTCCCATTCTTTTCTGTATGGAAGATTTTCAGTCCATATATCTCTAGTGAATCACTGTATATTAATCAGATCAGACAATAGCCCCATACTTTATTTATAGGAAGGCCAGGAACATTAGAAGTTTTGTTGAATTTAAACCTAGACCATATGAGAGAAACACTAAAAGATGTGAAACTAATTGTATATTTTGTATATTTGTGCAGCAAGTTGATAGTGTTTATTGCCTTTATTTAAAGAAAATCATTAAGACCAGTGCAGGGGGTGACTGTAACACCACAAAAGTAAATTACAGGGCACAGAGCAATGAATGTGATGCATTCTATGTGGGCAAGACTGTAAATAAACTCAAGTGTAGGATTTCATGTCATCTGTCAGAAATCCGCTCTGGATGTAAAAATAATGCACTAGCCAAACACCTTTCTCTTCATAAAAGACACACAGGTTTTAAGTTCCAGATCCTGGATCGCATAGACATGGGTGATCTTGAAGGAGACATCCCAAATATTCTGCAGAAACATGAACTCATGTGAAAATTAAAACTGAACTCTTTTAGGAAGCCTGGACTAAACTACTACTGTTCAATTAAAAGTGTACTGGAACTTAAAAAATTGCCACATTGTTTACATGACTAATTTTATTTTATTTTATTTTATTCTACCAGTTGGTTTTAAATACCATTTTAAATCAGTTGCAATTTAAGTGTATATTTTGTATCCATCGCCATACATTTTTTCTTATTATTTTATCTTTTTCTGATTCTCTTTTTTCCACTTTATTCAAAATAATGTGTAATAACAATACTAACTAATTATACAATAATATTTTTATAGATAGTTTTTAGGGTTTTTGTACACAGACCTGAAGAAGTCTAGAAGGACAAAAGCGATCTTTGTTAACAATAGGTTATGAAAATATAATATGATTTTTACAATTGATTTTTTACATGCAAAGTGAATCTGTATATATTTATATATATTTTTTGATTGCCAGATGGACTAAGGTTGATAAATATCCAGCCATGTAGGATATTGTCTTGGATAAAATCACAGGCTTAATAATCTACTTAATAATCTGGTTAAATAAGAGGTACCACATTATTATAAATTTTATTTAAAGTACATAAGGGTTATATTATTGTGACAGCTACTAAGTAGGGCAGGACCAGCTCAAATGTCACACTGATAGGGGAAGGGATGTGAATTTAACATGTGTACCAATAACACTTTGTTTTATAGTACAATAAACCACTCCCTTGCCTGATAAAAAGTATATATATATATTTAGAAAGCTTGTGAAGAAACTATTACTCTATTTTTGTTTTACTTGGATCGCTTGTCTTTGTACTTAATAAAGGATTTTCGACTGGAAAGAGACTGCCTGCCTTGCTTGGATTACTTTCAAATACTTAGTAATTCTGTACAATTATATATTTTTTATTATTATTTTTCTTTTTGACTTAAGACTAGTTTAAGTTCGCTACTTCTACTACTATTGTCTGAGCTGATTAATATACAGTGATTAACTAGAGATATATGGACTGAAAATCTTCCACACAGAGAAGTCTCTTACACTGTTTTAGTTTTGGACCCCCTATACTTGTTTAGTGGGTTGTTTTGAGACTTCGGGGATACCATGGAGATTACTTGTTTTTTTTTTCTTCCCAGTCTATTCTAACTTCCTTGGATTGATTCCTATAGTTAATATGCAATCTTTTATATGCCATACTAATTATTCTTTTTCTAACAGCAGGCTCTGTTCTAGATTCTTCAAAACAACCCTCTACCAGTGCTGATCTTTCACTTAGGATCCCCCTTTTCCTTTCTCTTTATCTTGTACTCTGATATTAATCATTGATAGGTAAGGCAATCTCTAGCCTGCGGTATAAATGTATTCTTGGCCTCTTCTCATTCTGTTACCTTTCCCTCTCTAATTATTTGTTCCCATTGCCCTAACACTTGAAACAAGCCATGTGATTGTGGAGTATGTCTTGATAGTAAGGTAGGAATATGCCCTTTTCTGTGATATAAATTAATTCCTCATCTCATATAACATACTGATGCTACAAACAAAGAAATTTGCTATTTTATTCCATTACCAGATAGTAGGGAACAGCACTGCCTTTTCTTGGAGAAAGCCAGATGGCTGCCAGTTGTAGTTAGGCCATGCTGTTGCTGCTGCTGCTACTACTAAATTATTTACCTTTTAAGTCCCTGAACACAAAATAATGCCTGCCTTTTGTTAGTAAAGTAGTGACTGCCTCCCAGAATTATTCTATGGTATTAGTAGAACAAAGCTCTTTCCCTGAAAAGATCACCATTCAATGTACTTAAAGGTGAAAGAGCTTTTAGTAAAGTAGTGTCAGATCGATACAATAGCCCACTTGTCTACATCAGCAATGAGCAGGACTTTGCCAAGTTAAAGTTTAAATGGAGGTGTACCTTACTGCTACATACAGCTACTACTGAAGGAATGAGTAATCACACTTTGATTTGACTGTCTGTCTGACTGCATACCTTGCTTAGAGTGGTATGTAGTTTCAAGTTAGAACGCTGGGATCTTAATAATTCACATGTGGCTTTTGCTGCATTTTTGGCTATATTGTCTGTATAGCGCATTTTGTGACATAGTCAAATTTCTTGCCTTGAATGAACTTTCCATCTGTAAGCAGTGTCACTGGTATTACATTTTTATTTTGACTCTCCATTTTGTAGTTATTTTTTTGTAATTAGTTATCTATAAATATGCTATAATTTGGGTCTATATTATATGTTCGAAGTTTCAAAACTTCGAACATCATATAATCAAACTAATATGACCGAAGTTTTAAAACTTCGAACATATAAAAAAAAAGAAAAAAAAAGAAAGTTACCTGAATGCTGTAATCACAGGGGCAAGCCCCCTGGACCCCCACAACCCCCACTACTTAAATACACCAACTCTGAGACCGCACTACAGTGAAGTATAGGGAAATATTCCCTACGGTGATCTCACTTCAGTATAGTGCTGTCTTGGAGTTGGTATATTTAAGTAGTGGGGGTGTGGGGGGTGCAGGGGGGCTTGCCCCTCTGCGTACAGCATTCAGGTAAGTTTCTTTTCAGTTTTCTTTTTTTATTATATGTTTGAAGTTTTAAAACTTTGGTCATATCAGTTCAATTATATGATGTTCTAAGTTTTGAAACTTTGAACATGTAATATAGACCCTATAAATTTATGCTGATTTTATGTCCTCAAGTTAATAGTTGTACTTGATGCTTTTATATCTTTAAGTCAGTCATGTTACATAGTGTCTGTTTTTAAGATGTGCCTGTGGCCCAGGTCATGGCTGAAAAGGATCTGTGACCCAGTTCAGTTACCTGTTTATCAAAATAAATAAAAACATTAAACTTCTTTATCACTAGAAACAGCTTTCAGTTCATCATGTAGGATCTACTGGCATTTCTAGCCAAGATTAGAGATATAATTCCACTAACATATCCTGGGTCTGCCCTGGGCCCCCATCCCAGAGGGTTGTGCCTGGTACACATATAGGGCATCATCACAAGGTACACAAACCACTTCCACTGATTCCTCTGAGCATAGTAGAGCTGTTGCTGTAGTCTGAGATCCCCATAGATTGCTGAATTCTTCACTCTGTTACAGACTATGAGCCCAGTTTTCCTGCAAAGGAGCTTCATTTTTGCTGCTTGTATATGAAATGTCATTTCATTCTCTACTGAAAGCTTAAGGCCAAAGGTGAAAATGGAGACATATACTGAATTACTCAGGGGTTCATCAGGTGATGCAGTTCTGACCACTGTATAATAGTCCAGTGCAATGCTTACAGTACTGCTAATGCTGCTTCCATCTGATGGTCAGTATCCCAATCCCAGTAACCCTCACTCATGAGCATGACCTTATGACACTTGAACTTCACCTGTGGTAGTTGCTCCCACCACCTACAGAGAGTAATCTACTCTTTTCTAGAAGAGAAGCATGACTTCTGATTTGGGAGCACTGCTCTACAACCCAACCACTTAATTCTCAACAGTAAATTATGCCTATGCTCACTGAAGATCACAGTTATTCAAAACTAAGAGAACAACATCATCCTCAAAGCAATAAAAATGCAGTAATTTCAACAAAACCCTGCATACACTCTAGTCCTTAGCTGTACCATTACATTATGTCCATGAAAGTCACAAGTTGAAGAAGAGACAAGACCAACTCTTTGCTGGAATCTTACACTGACTTTCAATGCACTTGATTTAATGCTGAGAATACAGACACAACTCTCCCATTCTTCAAATCAAAGCACTGATTAACAGCGCAGCAGTGCTGGTACCATGTGGTGATTTAGCAGTTTCCAGAATAAATTCTAGATTACACAGCAATATGCCTTTTCTATGTCCACAAAGCACATATATATAGCAGTGCCAGATCTCCATGACCATTCCTGTATTGGTAAAAGGAAAAGAGTTGTCCTACTGTTCCATAGCCAGGACTGAATCTGCAGTACACCTCCAGCATCATATAATGACTATTGGATGAAGTCCCCCTTCTAGTACCCTGGCATATGCTTTCTTAGGGAGACTAAAAAGGTGATCCATCTTTAATTGGAATGTGCCCTTCTGTCCCTCTTCTGGAAAATAAGGATCATTACCCTACTTTACCAGATGAAGGTACTATCCTAGTCTTTCACACAACATTGGAAATGTATGTTTAACATGACTAACTGTTCAGCTTCTTTGGCATTTCTGAATAGATCCTCTTCACTTCAGCAGCCATGCCAGAATGGAGATATTTAACCACCACAGTGACCCTGTCCACCAAAATGATCCATTACTACCATTTGACATTGCCTCTTCAAGGCAGGGCATGTCCATTGGATTCAAAGGTTCCTCAAAACATTCCTTTCACCTGTTGACAGCATCACCAGTTAAGGCAATCTTCTCTCTACAATATTTACAACAGCATGGCAGTTAATTTGTCCACCTTTCCTGTGTGGTTATTTCCCTGCATTTTATAAAGTCACAGCTTGAAGTAGCACTTCACATGTCATATATTTGTGCATATATTTCACCAATATCTTACATACAGCCTTTATTTTATGCCATGCCAATGTCAGCAAAATACATGCTAAGTTACACACAGGGATATTCAACGTCAGTACTTTTAAGTGTAGAGCTGTGCAAAATATGGCATTCTGATCCAGTGTGAATCTTAAAGTGTTTTGTTCATGTTTGTATATGCAATGATTTATGTGCCACAATGCATATTGCACTCTATTTCTCATAATATTTTAGAGACACCATTTAATAAAATGTTTTGTAAGCATTTTATTAAGCCACAGCTGAAATAAATCTACAAAATATCTGGTAATGTCTGGTAAGACTAACATGGGATCATCCATAGAGTTTAACAGGCACATCCTACACATGCATGAAAATACTCCGTTAAAGTCAATGTACAAATACTCGCACTATCCCTAGAGTGATGTCACCAAAGGAAACAGTAAATGTATGTGCTAATATCCTTAATCAATGCTCTACAAAACATTTTATTAAAGAATGGACTACATGAATCAGGAATGCTAAGGGGCAAATACATATCACTTGAGCAATCAGATGTCATGATGCAAAAGGTGAGTTATAAATGTGAACAATACATTTTAAAATTAAGAACTTATCTGACTGACAAATTTTCCTCAATATGCAAGTGCAATGTACTGTACTTTGATTTTGCATTTACTGTGTCCACAAACATTTTGTCTTTTTCTCTTTCTTAACTTCAATAATTTGAAAAATCCATTTCACAGACCTATTTCCCTTTTACATACTCTTGTAAAATGTTCTTGCCTCACTACGGCCTACAAATCTGATTAGCGCACACAGATAAACACATTTACTTTTCTCACTTCTCTAACCATACCTAGTATAGGAGGCTTAAGTTTTAATTAAACAATTCCTTTTAGGCCCCACCTTGTATGCTTCATGACTCTGTGCCATTGTTTTTATTATAATCATATACTTTCCCTTTGTGCTTCATTTTTGCATTATTTTATCTATGTATGTATGTGTGTGTGTATGTATGTATGTCTCTATCTATCTATCTATCTATCTATCTATCTATCTATCTATCTATCTATCTATCCATCTATCTGTCCATCTGTCTGTCTGTCTGTCTTTGTTTAACGGTAAAGTTCAACTGTGATAAAAACCTTTTCCAGCAGATGTCTGCATAGAAAAGCTTGACATTTAATACCAGTTTTGACATATACATAATATACTGTTACATGATATCAGAAGGAATATACAATATAGGTAAGTGTACATACATGAGCGAAAAAGCTTCACAATAGCTCACATAAACATAATTTAGAAACAGAATATGTACAGGTATATACACAGTGTTGAACAGTCATTTGAAATAGACACAGGCTTGTATATATTGCTTTCTTGTAACATCTAGAAACTTTGAACACTGACCTTTTTCTGGCTTGTCTACAAGTCCACTCATTGTGTAGTATAAGAGATTTACACCTTCGGGTTTTCTGCCAAGTTATTATCCATCTTCATTGATGTTGGTGGTCGTAGCTAATTTGTAGTCAAAACAATATAGAGGCTTGTGTTAATGTCAAAATAAAAAAAACATGTTTAGCAGTTCTGTAAAAAAGTGACAAGACTTTGATTATTTATACTTTGTTGCCTGGGTTAGATCCATTAGGCCAATCACCTCTTTTCAGGAGATGCAAAGATGGTATTTATATTGACTGGTGGAAAGTTTGACAAGACATTGGGGAACTTTTTTTGATAACTGCCATGGGATATTTTATATCTGCTTGAACTTCTAGCAACTCAAGCAAAAGGGGTATTGGTTTAATTTTAATGTCTCATCCAAATGATGGCACACTCAGTAGTGCTGCACCCCCCTTATGCTGCAGTGCAGTGTCAGTATTGGAAAATCATTCCAACTAGCAGGTGTGGGAATAAAAACACATCCTTATGATCTTTCAGCACCAAAGGCAAGTGTATTACCTGTTGAGCTATTAAAATATGATATAAAATTACATTTAGGATTATGATATTAATAGAAACTTTGAAGATGAAAAAAATATAACACGTTAGAGATCTACATCATATACCTAGGATACTGTATATTTGGCATACCTAGCAACAAAAAATATAAATTTGGTACCACAGGGTTCTTTATCCTTCTGGCACCATGTTAGATGCTTCTAAAAGTATATTAGAATGACAAAGTAAGGAAGACTGAGGCAGGTCAGATAAACAGTGACTGTTCAACATCTTTAATTCAATTAACTTAATAGGCTAAGCATGAGATGTATACCCTATTAATCTTAACATACATTTCTTAAAGCTATAGAGCACTCTATACTTTAACCCTCAGATCCCTAAAGTCTTACACTTATCTCTTGTCATTATATATGGCATTGAAATGTCCACAACTCTCTTGTTCCTAAGCCCGCTCTACTATATCAAAAACCCTGACCTGTAATTCTAAATTTCTGCCACACATTTCGTGTGCTGATAAAAATTAGGCTTGAGGACATCTTGGTTTAATTTTCCTGTTACCTATATGGGATGTGTCATATCAGGAAATAATTATTGTGACATTCATTCAGAACATAATATAGGACACTTACAAAAACTTTAAGTTGCAAAAATGTAAAGGCTTTAATTATTTTACCAGCAAGAATAAAACATATTTATTTATTTATTTAGTTAGTTATCTTTTGTTGACTGGGTTAGTCCTACTAGGCTAGTGACATCTTTTCAGGGGATACCTGAGGTGTTACTTGTACTACTAGGAAAAATTTGGCCACAGTATTGAGGAACTTCCCCTACTCTTTTTGACATGTGCCGTGAGATCTTTTATATCCACCGATGTTACCACAACTCAAGCAGATGGGGCCTTGGGTTTCCCATTTCATCTCATGAAATTGTTCAATAACTGGAAAAACAGAAGATTATTTCTGAAGCTGAAAAAAATGAAATGGTAAGCATTTTCAGTGAAATAGCCATTTAAGGACAAACATGTCAAATATCTATTGGATTCAAGAAGAAAGAGGTGCTGAAAACAGTGTAAAATAAATCTGGAAGACATTCAATTACATAATATGCATACTCCTGTTGAAATAACATACAGCATATCTAAAACTGCATTTACTCCAATTTTTTCTTGCATTGCTCTGCTTCTATCTTCTGCCAAAAATTCCAATAATTCTGATCTTGCATAACATGAAAGTATTAGGGAATTTAAGTATTTACATCATAGGTTGCATGGTTGCTTTTAGTACAACTCCTGCAAAAATATACTAACAGTTTAGATTTTTCACTTAAGGAAATTATTATTCTGTTATGTTATTCAGAAACTTATGGTTTATTCATTTTCATGGCATGAAACAGAACTGTTTATCTGAAAGACTACATTCTTCCCTAAAATGTAAGCTGTCTTTCATTCACTATATTTCTTAAGGGATTTCTGTTTTAGAGAATGACGTTGTGATGCCATTGACTTTCTAGGGTGAACTTTAGAAAAGTGAGAGGATGGCATGGAGGAAAAAAAGACTACTAGACTATTTCTATTATTAAGTGTAGGTTTATGAGATTATATAATTGAGAGTACAGGGTTCACTTGGGAAAGCAGGTCACCTGCATTTGGCATTTATAGAGAAGAATAACTGCTTATTTCTACAGAAACCTAAATTTGCTTATAAATCTGAGTTTATGAAAGTTGAACTTGACTCAGCAATGACAGACTTATCAGACAGAATAAAGACTTTCTTAATCAGCTCAAATCTAGTACTGAAGTATTGCAGTTTATTACCAGACTGTCTAAATGCAAGGGTGAATGTAATGCTAATACATGTGACAAATATGATATCAACAGTTAAGCTACTTTGGTATGAGATTTCACTGTGTACTCGAATGTCCTTGCAAGTAATTTAGTTTTGTCTGATGCAATATCATGAGACTGGCAGCTCAGCAGACCCATTTTTAAAGCAGTTTATCAATGTGATTAATGAAAAGGAGTGTGTACAAAAATAACTGAATTAAAGTGTTGCAGTCTGAAGGAACGAGTTCCCTTATGTAAGTGATTTTAGAAGTGTTTCTGCTTGATATGTTGCTGATGTCCTGGGGCTCACCCTTTGAAGTCTGAATTTAATCAATATAGTTTCAGGGATAAAAATCTAAAATGCAAAACTTGTATTGGACTGCCATGCTGACTTGCTACGAGACTATTTCAATTATTTACTTAAGAGAAGCCCAGCTTCCCGACTGCATCACGTATTGCAGCTTTAATATTGTACTACCTTATACCGAGTATCAATATTAGATTTGGTAATCCAATCTAATAACCAACAAGTTCCTCATTCAGGTATCTTGTAACTTTATAATAAAGAAAATATATTCAAATGTATCAAGGCTGTTGTCACTGTCAGCCAGGCACAGTTTATTTATTCGTTATTATTATTATTAGTATTATTATGAACAATCTGTTAGTTTTATTAAAAAAGTATTTAGCTACAGCATAAGGACACCTGTTTGCTTTAGAATTATTAATATACAAACTCGACAATTAATTTTTTAGTTTTTTAGTCTTTAAATGTGGTTTGTTGACTGTGAGTCTTTTATACTACTTTGAAAAGGCTGGATATGTAATACATGAGTTTAATGTGGCAGGGTTGAAACTGAGGGTGGAACAAATTGAAAAAAAAATCAGTTGAGTTATGCTGAGTGAGAACACTGTGTTATCTGAACATGGGACATGCCAAATGGGTGCGCTGGATAAACGTGCATCAGCTGGTCATAATGGATAGCTATTAGGTTCAATTTGGTCAGGCCTTGGAATTAGATTTACATACTAAGCATTATAGAATCATCTTGACTTTGTTGCTACAAAAGTTATATAGTTTAATTTTGGTTTCAGAATTACATTGATTCCTGATTCATTCAGAAAGTTGCTATCATGCCAGACTAAAAACCTGCTCCTTGTTCCTACAGCTATGATTGACCAATCATGGACATTCCATTTTGTTTGCACGCTTTGCATCCACTGTCAGTTGATCAACAGCTCCTTTCTGGCCAATCGGCCTATTCATCTCCATCACCAAGGTGAAGGTCAACCAGGAGGGGATGACAACCATCAAGGGTTTTTATTTTATGCCATTGTGTTTCCCACAACCACTCAGCTTGTGGAGTGGAAGAGGATATATAATGGGCTGATAACACTGCTTGTCTGTGTCTTCTGCAAGGGATGTTGCCAGCAAGCAGTCCTGACTCCTTCCCTTAAGCACAGGAAGTTCTTTCTTGGTCCCCAGTAGAGAGATTACACTTCTCTATGTGCTCCCTAAGCACTTACAGTCCTTTCCTTCCCCGAGAGAGAGAGAGAGAGAGGTGAGTGGGTCATACAACACCATTCCTCCTATTTCCTGACAGCCTTCTGAAGTGCCAGGATACTATTTGAACTTCCAATGTCAGAGATGAAATAAGGGCACCATCCCTCTTCACCACAGAGTTGGGTACAGCTATTACGTTTCTGATGTGGGTGTCACTTCTCTTAACTACTCCTTCTGTCATTAACAAAAGTGTTTAAAACTTATAATTAAGATTAAAACTAAAACTATTATAAAGCCAAGATTACCTCTGAAGGAGGTATGAGCCTCCTCAAAACTGATTACATATATAGATTTGCAATCATACGACTGCATACATATCTGCTGACCTCACAATACCGAACATAGTGAAAGTTTTAAACATAAGGAGAATAAGTCTAAGATGACTTCCTTGCTTAGTTTAGCAGAAGCAGGAATGGAGATCAAACCAGAAGTAGATAAAAATCAGGCAGCAATTGAATATGCCAAAAAAAAGAAAAAAATATAAGGCGAAGGAACAACCACAAGGCAAGAAATGTGGAAAATGCATAAATATAGTTGCAAGTACAGAAAACTCTTGGAACAACCTAATGCCTGTCAGGACCAAATGCAGGAATATTTAAGGAGAATTAAATTTAAACCAAAAGACAAAATGGTTAACATTGGTAGCCCAGGATACTGCACTATGTACATGTCAGTTTACAAAGTCCATTACACGTCAGAGAAACAGACAACTGCAGGATTTGTAAAACAGAATTGGAAACAGTCACACATCTTGTTGCTGAATGTGATACCCTAATGGCAGAAGGACTGTATACTGAAAGACATAATAATGTGGCAAGACTGTTGCATTAGGGACTGTGCAAACATAATACTGAAGTAGCTGAAAAACACTGGAAACATGAGCTACAAAGCATTATAGACAATGATGACGTCTATATCACATGAGATCACCCATTACCAACAGTTCAAAAAATAGATGTGAGAAAACCAGATATAGTAGTCCATGAAAAGATGACAAAAATAGCATTGATGATTGAAATTTCTATACCTAGTGACTATAGTGTCTTATGTACAGAGAGACCCAAAGTCATAAAATGCTGTTTATTCATATAACTCCATATGAATTGAAGAAGAAGTCAATTCTGGGCACATTGCTAGTTCATAGGTTCATAGGTTCATACTAGGCTATCTGCCCGAGGGCATTTATAAGCCTAGCCCATAGTTTTGTGGCTTACGCCACCCCTTTAGTTTCGAGAAACTATGCCCATTATTTTGCTGTGCCTCTGTCGAGCAGTGACACTGAGGTAACCCCTGGGGTGTATCTGCGATCTCCCATCCATTGGTCAAGATTCCTCTTGAACAGGGCCAGCAAGGTGCTCTGCCTCACATAAACCAGGATTTTGTTCCACAGCATAGGGAGTCTTTGGGTGATGAATCTATCCCTCCAGCACGTCCTATTAATAACCGTGTCGAGGTTTAAGTCTCCTGCCCTTGTGGCTCTGAGGGATCTAGATTTTTTGCTAGTGCTGCAAAGAGCACTTCTGGCTAACATCAAAGACTGAAACAGTACTAATGTCATGAACTTTAATCATACGTTGACTTATGAATGGGGTCCATTCCTGTCATGGTATTAGAAACCCAAAAGACTTGGAGAAATTAAAAGAATTAACCAGTGGTCAGTCAAGGTATATACAAGGTGATTATATGTATATATATATATATATATATATATATATATATATATATATATATATACACACACACATATATATGGGTCTAGAACACATGCTCAACTAGCTTATGTCCGAATCACAAAACATCGAACACACATACACAAAAGCGCTTAACATCGAAAAGTGCTTCCGTGTATGTGTAGTTCAAAAAAAAAAAAATCTACATTTCTGCAGGGGGGCTTCACCCCCCCTGTACCCCCCTACTTTATTATTCTCACTCCGAGATCACACTACAGTGGGGAAAAGGAATTTTCCCTTACCTGTACTGTAGTCCGATCTACGAAACAGGCACACATACACTGTAGTGTTTGTCGATGTTAAACGCTTTCGTGTATGTGTGTTCGATGTTTTGTGATTCGGACATATACTAGTCGAGCATGTGTCCGAATCCCATATATGTATATATAAAACCAGTTTTCTTTAGTTTAAGTACCCCTATCTATCCACTTTAAGATAATACAGAAGAGATTGTTGTGATACAAATTGTAGCTGGAACTAAGCATGCAGAACATTAATCCCATCAGACTGGTATTGTAAATCCTGAAATGAATGGGACATACTTTCATTAATTGATTAAATCTGATTAAATTTAATCATGCAGAACCTAGTATCTCAACTGACTCTAAATAATTGTTTTTTTATATCAGTACTGGTGAAGGAAGGGGCATAGACAGGATTTTTTGGAACTGTATGCCAGCTTTCTGAATGTAGCTTTCCCCCTGAACATAAGTGAAGATCCCAATCCCAGAAAATGCAGGTTTAAGGAAACAAAATCAGGACAGCCAGGCATTTTAAGAAAATTAATTTAACAAAATATATAACCATAAACCATGGAAAATATGCCACTTTTAAAAATGTGAATTCTAATATACCTCATTTATACTGCTATGTACATGTTGTATGATTGGCATTGCCCATGAATACAGTAGTAGCTTAAGTCTGCCAAATGAATCAACATTTGTGTCTTCTCCATTACTAACTTTATACTGTTCAGCATCATTGGGAGTTAATAGGTATAAGATAGTGAAACGACCTGCAGCAGGATACTAGGATATCACTGGATGCGTACGCATATACTCACATTATGCATCGCCCATTTATTTATTTGTTTATTTATTAGTGTTTATTAGAGCACTGATCCCATGAAGCCCACCTATTATTATGGCTATACATACTACCCTAAATAAATACCTACTTGGCCCTCATTTAACCCATATATTACAGCTTTTATATCAAGATCTGATTTATATTCTTTTATTTGTTGTATCACTGGGTGCTAGGAATTTTCTGCAATGGTGAGAGTATGAAGTACATATCTCTTTCATTGTCTTACTTTTTTGTTTAAATTAATTAACTAATTTGTTGTGGTGTGTTTCAGTTTGGTGTTTTAGACATTCACAGTTTGTTTTTAATGTAAAACTACTGGCCGCATTGTGATTGTGATTGTCAGAATGTGAGTAAATATCATGAGTCAGTAAAATAACCATAAGGGGGAAGATTTGGAATATGAACATACCTAACACTGACTGATACTGCTGTTATCTTGCAGCAGTATTGTAAAAGTATCATTGTAGTCATGTATTTTTAATGTAACTCAACAGAGCAATCTCTGAGGCTTTGCTATCAGTGTTTTTACATCCTTTAACAAAAAAAGAAATACCCCCCTCTTTCCCCATGTAGCATTTATTACTATAGTATGAGCATATTGAAACTACTCATGAGTTAGTCATGGGATTGCAGAATTAACTTGAATGCTAATTTGTTTTTTTTCTGACGTTGTTATTCGTCCATGACATACTACAACAATATACTTAAGTATTTTAAACTAATCTTGATCTGCATGTTTTTACAACAGATCTGCACTGTTCACACCTGAGAGATGTAATGTTTTAATAGGTATTTTGAAATGTGGAGGTATTGTTACATTCAGTCATGGGTGTATCTAAGATTTCCATTTTGCTGGGCTGCAGTGAGCTGTGCTACAGGACTCCTCCACTCCAGTGGTTGTTTTACCAGATATGAGCTTGCTACTGAACACTTCTACATCTAGGGAAGTGCAATTTATTTAAATTATATGCTAAGCATATTTATTTTTACTTCATTGTGCTGTGAAGAAAGTCTAGTTTTGCACTAAGCGTTGCTACTTTATGACAGAAAGTAACCGACTGGTGCTCCAGATAATTGGCTCACGGAGTGAACAAGAAAGTTCAAAACCAGGTGTTTGATGCATTTTTCAAAATTGTATACACAAGTAAGGTAGGGGATGCTGTTATATGGCTTCAGTTAAGAATTATCTCACTCAATTACAATTATCCCAGTTGTCACAGGTGCAAGCTCAACAGGTAATTTGGGAAATAGGGAATGAAGAAATCAGTTAAATTTCGCAAGGCATGCCACTGGGAAATCTCTGGGATCTAATGACATCCCTACAGAGATTTATAAGAGAAGATGGCAGCAGTTTATAAACAACTTCAGAATTTTAGCCAGTCATGTCCTGGTAACTGGTAAAACTCCCTTTGCATGGAAATAAGCCATTATAGTGGCGATCTTTAAGCCAGGAAAAGATCCTGGCTTAAGTATCGCCACTATAATGGTGATACTTAAGCCAGGAAAAGATCCTTCACTGGTAGCATAGACCTATGTCCATTTTAAAACATGCCTGTATGTTATTTATGACCATTTTGTTTAAAAGGCTATATACAGTCATTCCCTGCATTATTCAGATGGAGTACATGGTTTTTGTTGTAGGTCAAACAATAGCAGATCATTTTCTCAGTATTGTTTAGCTATTAAAGGACACATAGCATTTCCACATGCTGTTACTGGTTACCAGTATAGATGCCAAAAAGGCATTCCCTGGAGTCTTGGATCTGTCTTAAAAGTTATATGTCAGCATTCTTCAGTGGGATTAAAAGTAGGATGTAGGTTATGAAGTAATATATAGCTCACAAGGGGTATAAGGCAAGGCTGCTCATTCTCCCCATTGCAGTTTTATCTCCACATGCAGCCTCTTGTGACAAGAATATTGAAGTCTCATTCTGAAGTCTACAAAATGGGGAGAGAGTCATATAAAATAGCACTGTATGCAGATGATCTACTGATGTGCCTCGCTAACCAAGATAGAGATGTTTCCATTCTTTTTGAAGAATTGGAAAGATTCAGTAGATTGGCTCAGAATATTGCAAACATTGCTAAAAGTAGAGTTTTGCAGTTTAGTTACTCCCCAACTTGGAGATTATGCTCTGTCTATTCCTGCTTACGTCAGATCACTTTACATATCTAGTGTTACCACTCAGTAGTGTTGTAAGTACTACTCTGGGCATGATATGTGGCCAAATCTATCAACCAATTAAAATTTACACTCCTGATGGAAAACACTATGTTTGGATATTATTCAGAGAATAAAGTTTCTTGGTATGCCCTTCCACTTATCCCACATGGTCTTCAAGGTTTATCAGTACTTCCTTCAATCAGTTTTTGGCAAACCCTAAGGAAATATATCCTTAAGTTTGTCTGGTTTAGTGAGATACCCAGAGTTCAGTGGTAATTGAGTACTCTACCATTCATGTAGGAGGAGTTAGGACTACTGGACTTATAGACTTATGCTAACTTGCTAAGGTAGATATATTGAAATTAGTATATGGGATATTGGCTCATAATTATTACTACTATTTATATACAAATCTCCTTATAAATTTACATGTCTGGACAGTTTCTATGAAGGACTGCTACTTGGGAAGGACACAGAACCATTACTTTCTGCAAAAATATATTCATCTATGTTCTTAGTGATCCACAATCTTATTTCAGATTTCAGCTCCTAACAATGGATATAGAGTACATTGTCAATAACCCATCTTAGTAACTGAGGCCCCAGGGCTATCACATCAGATGACAAATTACTCTGTTAGATGGCACTACTGGGAACACTTGCAAACAATTTAGAATTTGTTTAGGGAAAAGTATCAGGATCAAGAGGAAGTCCAGAATGTTTATCAGAGATCACTAGTTAGGATTAACAGAAGCAAACAGGCTTTCAGTGTAGAAATGGAGGAGGTCAGTCTTGACCGGGTGGATTATAAATAGTAGTAAGTCTACTGAAGTCAAAAAGACCCTTATTGGATAGATGTGTAAGAGGATGATTTTGGAATGCGTGTGATTTTAAGTGTCTGCACCCCCCCTCCCCTGGTAGAAGAGAAGTATCTGTTATTGATACTCTAAGTTGTTAAAATATCAAGTCTCTGAGTGTAACGTTTCATTCAGCTACTGATTATAGCCACCTTCAGCTATTGTTTGTAAACTCCCTTCTAACTGTGAGCATCAGCTGATTAACTGCTAGATAACACCTGCGTCACCTACCCTCTCACAAGAAATAAAATCAGATGGCTAACATGGATGCCAGATTAGCTTTTGTACCACCTGTAGCCAGCCATTTTGCACTAGGTATCCTTAGGCAGTGTAAGAAATATCTGTTGCTCACACACAATGAATTAATATTTGATACTGAAAACATAGTCCGTGAGAGGTGCGGGTATCATATCATCATGAAAGAAAACTTCTCACTTAAAACAGAGGTCACTGAGTACCACAGCTCTATGCAAACGTGTACCACCAAACTAACATATGCCAATGTTATAAAAAGAAAAAAAGAACTTCCAAAACTTTACTGATCTGGAAGGATCAAGTCTCACCATAAATGTGCTAAGGAAAGTATGTACCTCTCATTCTGTGACATGCACTTACCGGCTCTTGCTGTCTCTTTAGTACCTTTTCCACGCCAAGAGTGCTACATATTACAGTATAATAAATGCTGACATGGCAAATCCTAATTCTGACCACATGAAAGTTGCTCTTCTCAATGCCTGAAGTGTTAAAAATAAATTGCCTGATCATGAGCCTCTCCTGCATCTAGAACACATCCATGTCAGTGTTGTTACTGAGACCTTTACCTGCCTCCAGATCTTTGGGACAGTGTGGAGTTGTCTCCTTATTTGTCAGAGATAATGTCACCTCTAGGCAAATATGCCTTGACCCTTATACTAAGCTTATTGGACTATAAACTTACCCTAATAAAAATAACTATGAATTTATAGTCTGCTGTAGGACACTGTCCATGTCCACTTTAGACCATGATAGGTTACTAAATGTACTTAGTGAGCTGCCATTATCAAAGATACTTTTCTACTGTGTGATTTCAATTATACTTTAATTAAGAGGTGTAATTAACTAAAGCTGGGTACTCCCAAATATTCTTAGGTCTAGTAAATGATAAGTCCTTAAAACAAATAATTAATCAGTCTACTAGGGGTCAGAGCATTCTGAACCTGGTCCTCATCAATACTGCCTCCAAGTATACCAAGCCTTTAGTATCTCCACCTCTGGTTAAGTCAAATCACACATTAATAGCCTTCTCCTTTAAAGCCACTAACCCAACAATGTGAAACACTTCTTAATTCAAGGATTTCATGCATGCATATTTGCTTATGTTCTGTGATGAACTATCTAAAGTTTACTTACGATGTCACCACTTCCCAATGAGCTCCAGCTAATACTTTTTTATCTGAACTCTACTCCCATGTAAAAAGAGTGTATAGAACTAACAGTTCCCACTAGAAACAAATATAATAGGACATTTAAAAATAAACACTTTGGTGGTCCACCCATGTAAATATACTCGATAACTAAAGGGAAAAAAGTACTTTTAAAATCCCATAACATATCATTTCATATTAAAGACTCTATCAGCAATGAATGACCAAAGCTGAACAAGAACTGAAAGTGGCATCAGAAGCCAATGATAGCTACAAACCTTTGTTTAGTTTCATTAGGAAACTGTGAATAACACCTGGTAGTGTGTGGAACTAATCCAAAATGGCATAACACACTATGACCCTGAAGACAGCTAATATACTTGCAGACAGATTTAATGATAATTTTACTCCAGATACAGTCACTGAAATTCCACAAATTTGTGAGTCCCACTCATCTACTACAATCACCATGGAACATGTTCTGTCTGTTCTCTATAAAAGTAAAAATACACTTCTATGGGCCCAGACAATTTATCTGGATGCCTAATTAATAGTGTCAGACATGCCCTCACTGAATCCCTCCTGCACTCATTTAACTTAAGCCTAACCTCAGGGTGTGCCTCTGTGGTTTGGAAAACAGCTATAGTGGCCTCCTTGCACAGAGGAAACCCTACCAGAGACTCTGGGAATTACAAGTTCATTAGCTTGACTAACCTAGTTTACAAGGCCATAGAATGTGTCACATCTAAACTTTTAATCTACACTATTAAACATTTTATACTTCTGGAGCCGCAGCAGTTTGATTTTGTCATAGCAGATCATGTCTACTCGGGTGGATAAACCTTTTTGAGAAGGATACACAGGAAATGGATGGTGGCCACTCAGTCTACATGGCATATCTGGAGTTAGCCAAGATCTTCAACATTGTACCGCACACTGGCATTGTAAACAAGCTAAAATGAACTAGAAGTAGACCCTTATGTTTTAAGAGGGATTGCAAACTGGATGAAGGATATTCACACAATTAAGGTGGCATGTATCAATTCAGAAAGTCAGAAAGTAACCAGTTGAGAAACACAGGTCTCTGTACTAGGGCCACACCTTTTTGGTATATATTTTTTGACCGCCACGCAACAGTCTGAAATATGGCTAACCAAATTTTAGAAAACTGCAAGATGGGTGTCATTGTCCATTCCTCCAATAATACAGGAACTTTTCAGCAAGAACTAGGCTTTACAAACCAATGGTGTGTACAGAGAAGGGGCACAAACTAAGTGCAAAAAAGAACAGTTGTAGCTTTTGGAAAAGTCGTTCATCTTTAACTTGTAGAATAGCTAGTATCCACTCCACATGGACATGGTAGTGATGAATCCTGGCACCTGGGTCAGCAATTCCCTCATGTTTGACCACCACATTGCAACAGGTCTATTTCACATAATCGAAAGCTGATAACTCTGAAGCTCAAAACCGCAAACTTCAAACCTCGAAAGCTGGCAACATCAAATCCACCAAAAACCCCCTAATTACTCAAAACAAAATGCTCTATGCAGGGGAGCAAGCCCCCCCTGCACCTCTCACACCCCCCGCTACTTAACTGTACCAACTCCGAGATCGCACTACAGTGCACTAAAGGGAAATCTTCCCTTCCCGCACTCTATTCCAATCTCCGTTCTACGGTTTGATGTTTTTGAACTTTGAGGTTTGAAGTTCGGAGTTTTGTGCTTCGGAGTTATCAGTTTTCGAGCTTTTGATATAAACCCCATTGCAACAGTAGTTAGGAAATTCTGTTTAGTGTAACTGATTTCCAAAGGTATCTCATCCAGATCTTTCTGTACTCTGCCCTAATTAGACCAAGTGTTGAGTATAATGTTCCTTTCAGCATGTACCTAGACAGACATGTCACGAGCTAAAAAGTCTCCAGTGGGTCCTGCCAAAAAAAAAAAAAAAAAAAAAAAAGAACACTTCATTGGTTTTAATGCTCTTATTTACCAATATAGACTTGAAGCTGCATCCCTATACTCTATCTCTTATAGACCCCTGTGTGGAGATCTATGCCTGGCATTCTGTGCCATCAGATTCCACAGTAATGGATGTCTTATATTTTTGCAGGACAGATGGCTACACAGACACATAAACCAATAATCTGAAACTCCACCAACATATAAATGAAACATATTGGAGGGATAGATTCTTTTCCCAATAATTGCCCAATTGATGGAACAAATTGCCCCTGCATGTTAAGCACAGTGACACCATTGCCTCCTTCAAGACTATCTTTGATGATTGGATGGGTCCTCACAAGTTCATCCCCAGGCTGATATGTTTTCCCTTTTGGAAGTGGGAGGAACATCTTGAGGGTTGTATCTGGAAAGATGCAGGTGGTTTGCAGACTTGCTTGCCTCCTACTTTTCATATGATCCTATTATCCTAAATTGTTCTAAATGGATAATTTAGTCTGTGTGACATCTTCAGCACCTTTTCATCTAGCTGAGTGAATTTTAATACTAACTGGTTATATTCTTAGAAGTGCAAGGTCTTCCATAGGAAAAGTTACTGAAGGCTAATAAGACATTAATATTAAATGATCATTATATTGAGATAGTGCAGTATAGAATGTGAGTCTTGTCTGTTTCTAAAAAGGAATAATAAAATTATTTTATATGTGTTCTTGGATGTGACAGCAGCAAAATAAATGCATTATCTTGATTTGTGATACCATATATAATATATATATATATATATATATATATATATATATGTGTGTGTGTATATATATATATATATATATATATATATATATATATATATATATATATATATATATATGTGTGTGTATATATATATATATATATATATATATATATATATATATATATATATATGTATATGGGTTCCCTTCAGAATGTCGAATTCCCAAAACTTTGAATTTCATATGGTCGAGACCATATGATCGAAGTTTTGAACAGAGATCTGCATAATGTGTGAAATGGGAGATTTCCCTTTTCCTCGCTGTAGTGTGACCTCGGAGTTGGTATATTTAAGTAGTGGGGGTGTAGATGGGCTTGCCCCCATGCAAAAACATTGAGAAACTTTATTTTGTATTTTTTTTTATTTATTTCAGAGTTTTGAGATTTCAAAACTTTGATCATATGGTCTCAACCATATGAAATTCGAAGTTTTGGAAATTTGACATTCTAAAGTGAATCCATATATATGTATATATGGGTTCACTATAGAATCTCAAAATACTGAAATCCCGAATTTCAGTATTTCAAAATTCTATAGCCAAAAGCTATAAATCCCGAAACCCCAGAGAAATTTAAAATCGCAAACCTACACTACAAATACACCACACACATACACATACACACAATGTCCCCCCACAATCAAACATACAATCTTACACTACAGGCAAGAAGGGGGGCAAGCCCCCCTGCAACCCACACACCCCCTACTTATATATACTAACTCCGAGATCACACAATCACACACACAAAGGTAACTCACACCCACACATTTCACGGCCCCTTGCACACACACATCACAGCCACAACACACACTAACATACACTAAAGCCCCTAACCAACACACTTACACATACATACTTACCTGAACTTACACCTATCCATTCACACACTGCAACACCAGAAGCGCTATTTCAAAATCTCCGAACTTCGAGATTTTGAATTTCATGCTTCTGGGGTTTCGCGATTGATGAAAATGACGCATTGATCAGTATAAAAACATAGAGGGCTTACTTCACATTATTTGCTATAATGCATTAAAACCTTGGGGAGAGATTCACAAAGGTTACCACAAATGATAAAACCCATTTTCCACATGCAGTAACCATTTCTGATTCAGAGTGCTGTAACGTGATAAGCTGCAACACCATGTAGGCACAAAGGAGGCCTCCTGCAAATGCTAATAAGACATTCTTGGAGAGTGGCCTATGCTAATTAGGCATGTGCCCTCTCTGGAAATGCCTGCAGTAAGGGATTTATGCTGCTGTCATGTGTAATTCAGAGAATCTCTCAACTGCATAAGTTGCATCGGCTGTATTCATGAACACATCCAAAAGTTCATGTTCACCCACTACTTTCAATGGGTGAGATTGCATTAGAGGTAAGTGCTGGGGAGTTTAGCAGATGAGTAGTGGTGGAGGGATTTTGTGTGTGCATGTGTGTGTGTGTGTGTGTGTGTGTGTGTGTGTGTGTGTGTGTGTGTGTGTGTGTGTGTGTATGTGTTTGGCTACATGTGTGAGAGTATGCTGAGGGATGAGTTGTTTCAGGTGCTTTTGTGTGTGTGTGTGTGTGTGTGTGTGTGTGTGTGTGTGTGTGTGTGTGTGTGTGTGTGTGGGTATGTGAATGGGTCAATTTGTCAGTGAGTATGATTGGGTGGGAGGGTTATTTGCATACATGTATATGTGAATATGTGTTTGTGTATGTGGGAGGTTGTCATGCCTCTAAAATCATCTAGAATAATGAGCAAATGCTGCAATATTGGGAACTTTGGGTGGACATTAGACACCAGGGATACCTCAAAGTTAATAGAACGACACTTTTGCAATACCAAAGACCTATGGGAGGGGGGAAGCACTAGGCACCAGGGATACAACAAAGGTAATAGAATAACACTACTGCAGTATGAAAGACCTTTGGCTTGATAGGGGACACAAGACATCATGGATGTCAAGGTAAGCCAGAAAAAAGCTTTGTATCCTGTACCCTCAGCACACAATCCAGCTCCTTAGTAAAGATTTAGTTCTCTGTGCTACCACTAGACACCAGGAATATTTTTAACATATTACCTGTCACTGGAAAAAAAAGTTAAATGGGAAAAGTTTCAAACCGAGCACCCCAGGCATCAAAATCAATGTTAGTAAATCAGAGCTTAACACTCCATGCTAACCCAAGGAGGGCTTGTATTACATTTACATATTTTTGAAACTATAAAAAGAATGAAACTCTGATGCCAGTTATTATTGAGTGACTGCAACAGTAATTGAGTTACAAGAGGCAAAACACATATTAAAGACACTTTAAGGAGCTTTCTGTAAAATCAGGGACCGGTGACAGTGATGTCTGTGTGTCCATGGGGGGGCAGATTTTGGGCCAAAGCCAGTAGGTACACTAGTCAATATCAGGGGGAAGTTTTAAATAATACTTTGACCCACAACAACAGATATAGCATGCCAATATACTTTCTGAACAATAATAAGAATGAAATTATAATATTTGGCATTATTAACAGTGAAGGTCCATGATTTACAGTGCCAAAAATAAGAGGATGCATCAGAGATACTCTGCCAACTCAGGGACAGGTAAGCGATATGCTTGTGTGTGTGTTTGAATATGTGCATGTGTCTGGGAGAGTGAATGTGGTGGGTGTCTGTGCCAACATGATATGCATGAGTCACCCCAAGGAGCTTACCACAGAAAAATGCTTGTACTTGTGGTAATTATTGTAGCTAACATATCCATGCTCATGGAAACAGTTATGTATGGGGATTTGCAGCACCATGAAAACATCAGTTTGGGACAAGAATGTGATATAAAAGAACTTGAGCAAGAGGGAGTGCATAAATATTTGGGAATTGATGAAGGATCAGCAATACAACATGAACAAATGAGAATAAGACTTAGTAAGGAATACTTTAGAAGATTTAAATTAATCCTGAAAACAGGAACTGAAGAACAAAATAGGCTGAGACAAACCAAGAAAATAAACAAGCTGGCAGAGTTAGGTTCCACAAACACCAAATTGAGAAACAGTGTTTGATTCCCGATTTTTAATGTAAAAATAACACACTTAAGCGTTTTTGGTTTAGACAGTATAAACCTCATCAGACAAAGGCATAATTTAAAAAAAAACATTTAAATAGTGCATAGCTCATTCTGATTGAACACAAGGAGCTAGCAGTAACAAGAACAAAAACTATCACTTCAGTCACAATCTTCAGTGTAAGCTAAACAATGCATGATGAATTAAAAAAACATATAATCTACTAAAAAACTTTGAATTCAAGTTAAAAACACATAATTATAAATACCAGTCTCTAATATTCCAGTGTTTCTACTCTGAAAAACAAATTACATATGAATCCATAATACTTTTGTCAAAGCTCATTCCTGTTCTTTATAATATTTTATTTCTTTCAAGGGCCTTTAGTTTTAGGACAGGAGTAATAGAAATCCTGTCATTGATGCCAGGCCATTTGTCAGCATGCAGTAAAATCTGCCACCTAAGCTCTTTAGTTTCTAACATTGCCCCCCAAGGTTTCTTATCATTGATGCCAACATGGTCAATGGCCATGAACCTGAAATTGTGGGAGATGTTATCCTGAATATGCCTAGCCAAAGCATTATTCAGATTGCTCTTTCTAATGGCATAATTATGTTCATAAATTCTACTGGTGAATTTTCTTTCCGTTTTGCCTATATAAAATACAGGACACTGGTCACATGAGGCCATATAAACAACCACCTTCGAAAAATAGTTGTATCTTCCTCTGATGTTGTATTCAGTGTTATTTATGGTAAATGAGGACCCAGTTTTAACCTTGTTGCACCAGTTGCATGACCCACATTTGTGGGTACCCAGTTGACCTGTCATATTCTGAGTCTGCCTGTTCCTGAGGAGATCTTTTAAGTTCCTACCTTTCCTATACGTTATTATTGGTTTGTCACCTAACTGAGTTCTAATATCCAAATCCTCCATTAGGATATCCCTGTACCTTTGAAAATTTTATTTTAAATTGTTGGAATCTGTACTATATGTGACAATCAAAGATTTAAGGTAAGGGGTCCCTTGCTTCTCTAATGCTGCAATTTCTGTGCTCAACAAGTCGCTGTCTGGAATATTGGCTCCAACTATAGGTTAAAAGTGACCTGTATATCTCTAATGAGTTCATCCAATAAGTCCTCTGCATATGCTCTCCTTAGAAACATAGATTTCAATTTATTGCACTCAAAGATTAAATCTTCCTCCCTGGAAACCATGCGGACAGCTCGAACTAGCTGCCCTTTCACTACTGATCTGTTCTGATATCTAGGGTGGGAACTAGTATAGCGCAGAAAATAATTGAAATATGTCTCTTTTCTATGTATTGTAGTGGCATACCTACCATTAATTTTATCTTTGAACAAATGGACATCTAAATAGTCCATATAGTCTAAATTAGTGACCCAAGTAAATTGTAGGAAGGTAGTTGTGGTATTGATGTATTCCAAAAACTGGTCTAAGGTGGTTTGGAAACTGTTCCAAATTAAGCTGATGTCTTCCTGGTACCTATAATACATTTTGATGTGAAAGTAGTAGTCAGACCAGAACACAAAATGCCTCTCTCAGTATGCCATAACCATATTTGCAAAAGCCTCACCACAAGCAAATCCCATGGCCACTCCAGTTGTCTGCAAAAAATATTTATTGTTGAAGGAGAAGTAATTGTTGGTTAAAACTATCTCCAACAATTCTGAGATTAAATTTATTTTCTCCTGATTAACTTTATGCTCAAGTAACATATCACAAATCCATTCAAGACCTGTAGACTGTGGGATGACAGTGTACAAATCTCTGACATCTATAGTAAACAATACATCCTCTACGTTGTATTGAATTCTGTTAATCTGTTCTAAAAAAAGTCCAGGAATTTTTGCATATTTGGGTTTCATTTTTTAGTATTTTCTTTAATTCATAGTCCAAATATTGGGCACAGGCCATTGTTATGGAACCCCTTCCATCCACCAGGGGTCTCATAGGGGGAATCAAGAGACCCTTGTGGATTTTGAGGATATCAAGGAACACTGGAACGTTGGGGTGATGATGTTCAAATATTCTTCTCTCTAAAAATATATCGTTCAATTGGCCATGAATCTTTTTGTATGCCTTGCTTAATTCATTAAGGGAAACTTTCTTATAATTTTCCGTGTCAAGGATACTCAATATTTTATCACTGTATGTAGAAAGGTCCATGACCACCACATCACCCCCCTTGTCCAGTTTCATGACCCTTACATCCTGTTTTTGCAAAAGTGCCAAACTATTATGTTCCTGATGGTTGATATTAACTTCAGCACAACCTCCCTTGTAGTTATTTTTATTCAAATTATACAAATCTAATTCACATAATTTTTCATATGTTGCAAGTTTAGGATGCAAGGGGGGATTGTGTGTTGAACTGATTCTAAAAATGTTACTATTGAAAGTATCTGACTGTGATTCAGTCTCATACAATAAAGTCAAGTTTAACTTCCTGAGGTACATTTTAAAATCAATTATTGAATTATCCACATTAAATTTCCCAGTTGAAGCAAAAATCATTCCTTTCGAGAGTAGATCAGCTGTAGTCCCATCTATGCCTAATGAGAATAAGACTTAGTAAGGAATACTTTAGAAGACTTAAATTAATCTTGAAAACAGCGGTGACATCTAGGAACAAAATTCAAGCTATAAACCAATTTGCTCTTCCTGTCCTAGCTTACAGTTCTGGAGTGATTGACAGGCCTCAAAATATGTTGGATAGATTAGACAGGAAAACAAGAAGAATGCTTCATGCTCACCAAATGATTTATAAAAATCAGTGTATACCAAGATTATATATTTCCAATTCCAAATGAGGGATGGGCCTCCTAGAAAATGATTACATGTATAGATCTGCAATCGTGGGACTGCACACATATCTGCTGGCCTCACAAGACCCAGACATAGTGAAAGTTTTGAAACATGAGGAGAATAAATCTAAGATGACTTCTCTGCTTAGTCTAGCAGAAGCATAATGCTGTCAAGCAGGAATGGAAATCAAACCAGAAGTAGACAAAAATTTGGCAGCAACTGAATGTGCCAAAAAACAAAAGAAAGAATATAAGGTGAAGGACCAGATGAGAAGGCAAGAAATGTGGAAAATGCATAAATATAGTTGCAAGTATAGAAAACATCTGGAAAAACCTCATGATGATCAAGATTGGATGCAGGAATGGTTAAGGAGAGGCAAATTCAAACCAAGAGGTGAAAGGTTAATATTGGCACCCAAGATAGTGGGCTACGTACACTTTGGTTTACAAAGTCCATTGAACATGTGGGAGAAACAGACAAATGTAGGTTTTGTAAAACAGATTGGAAACAGTTGCACATCTCATTGCTGGTTGTGACATGCTAATGGCAGAAGGACTGTATACTGAAAGGCATAATAATGGGGCAAGACTGTTGCACTGGGGATTGTGCAAACATTATGGTACTGAAGTGGTGAAAAACACTGGAAACCTGAGCCACAAAACATCACAGAAAATGATGGTCTACATCACATGGGATAACCTATTACCCACACTTCAAAAGATAGATGCTAGAAAATCAGATATAATGGTCCATGAAAAGAAGACAAACATGGCATTGATCATTGAAATCACCATACCCATTGACTACACTATCTTGCGTACAGATTGACACAAAATCATAAAATATAAGGATATGCAGGCTGAAACAAGAGTAATGTGGAAGAAAGATACCCAGACAGTTCCAATAGTAGTAAGAGTAGTGGGTCATAATAAAAAGAATCTAAAATCATATTTAGATATGTTACCAATAAATGTAACCCCGTTCTAACTGCAGAAGGAGTCATTACTGAACAGGTTGTGGGTGCTGCAAACAGAAATCCTGGCTGACATCTAAGATTGAAACAATACTAATTTTATGAACTTTAATTGTACTTTGACTTAGGAATGGGGACCATTTCTGTCATGGTTAGAAACGCAAAAGACTTGGAGAAATTAAAAAAAGGGATCTTGTTATTAGTATATATGTTTGGGAATGTGGGCTGCAGCTTGTAGCCCATGGAAAAAAGAAGTTTAAAGGAGAAGAGCAATATTTACGAGTCACTCTTCTGCATTTCTGATATTTTTTTGGTGTGCTGGCACTTGGCATTTCGAGAGCCAACATTTCAATAGAGAGTCATGTTAAACACATGCAATGAAAAAGTGACAAAGTACATACTTAATTAAATAAATTGCATTGTATAGATGAAACAAATATATAAGTTCGCAAAGCTTAAAAATAGAAAATTCAGTATCTCAAAATTGTAAGGAAACATTTCAACATTCCAAATTAAAAATGCACCTACAGAATGCAGCACAGTATGTAGTACATAATTTTCTTTTAAAGTCAGAAAAAAAAACCAATAATCTTGTAGGAAGTGAAGATAAAGAGATGAGGAGAGAAAGATCATAGGAAGCCAAATGCTGATATATTCAAACCCGCTAGCAAGTTTAATATCATAAATGAAATCAATACACTTTATAAAGATTATAACTCAAGGGTTATCAAAATAAAGTAATTATAGACAGGATATCCTTAAAATCTAAATTTAGACTTACATGTGCATAGTAGTGTTTATAATCACAGTGTGAGGTGTGTGATGCACCCCGCCCATATTACTCATGTGTGCTAACTCTAACCTCCTGCCCCTAATCCCAACCCTACACATTGCCTTACAAAAATTCATTCCCTGGACTCTTTAGTAAAACAGTATGTAATAATGTGTGCTAACTGCTATTATAGGCCATGGAGTGCATTAATTACATTCCAAAATCAGGAAAATGATAAGCTTGTAAAGCATATCCTTAGCACAAGACCAGATCTTCACATTGCTTGGGGTATTTAAAAGTTTATTATGAACACTTAAGCAGTGTTAAGATTGGGGATAAGAACTGATAGTGCCACCCAGCAAAGAACAGGGGCAGAAGGTAAAACAGCTTTTAAAAGCTGTTAGAATTTTAATTTGCCATGAAACTGTTGGACAGTGAAGTGTCTAACAGCTTTTAAAGCTAGCAGTTCTAGAGAGGGGCACTTTGTTCCTGCCTTCTGTCTGCTTGACAACAATAAGTGCTTTATTGGTTTTCAAAGACTTTCAAAACAGGTAAACACTTCAGAGTAATACACTTTTCTTCTTTTTTCTTGTAATTGGTAGTGGATGGATCCAAATTATGACCAGGTCACCAGCCATATTCTTTTACTATGTGTTCTCAATAGAGTTGCCAAGATTCACCTCTTCAGCTTCATTCTCAATGGTAATTTCTCAAATCCATGTTTTGAGCACATCCAGCTGTACTCTGTTGCATACTGCTTACTCAGAGGTGATCCCTGCCTGACATACAAGGCCATGTCCAACCCAGAATTGATGGACATGCTCCACCTAAAAAAAAAAAAACAAATCCCCGAGAGCCATACGCTCTAGGGATCTAAACCTCACCATAACTATAAATAGGATGTGCTGGAGGGATAGATTCCTGTCCCAGAGACTCCCCATGCTTTGGAACAGGATTACAGTCTACATTAGGCAGAGCCCCTCACTAACACTCTTCAAGAGAAACCTTGACGAGTGGATGGGAAACAAAAAATTTACCCTGGGGATCACTGCAGTGGCTCTGCTGGACAGAGGCATAGGGAACTAATGGCTCTGCTGGACAGAGGCACAGGGAACAAATCTAAGTGGGCGGCGAAAGCCAACACATTCTGGCTAGGCTTATAGATGCCCTTGGGCAGATAGCCTAGTACTTACCTATGAATCTATGAACCTATAATAAGCTGCTATGATCACATACACAATCATAAAGCTCTATATAGTGATATTAGTACAAAATGCACCACTGGTTAATAAACATTCATTTTCCCTTTGGGACTTCTGTAATGTGGGAGGACATATAAATCTTATGGGCATTATGGTCCATGTACAAATGAGCTAAAGGTATGTGCAACTAGCTGGGGAACATTCTTCTGTATAGTTTACATACGAATAAGCAGAGGGAGACACTTTCTGTTGCATGTTGTGAATTTTAGGAATAGTATGTTGTACAGCTGTTGCTTTGGTCATATACAAGACTGTAAAAAATCATGTGCTATAATAAGAACAATAAAAGGTCTGGGAGTGTTTGTTTTAAAATGGAGTTCTATGAGATATGAGTGACCGCCACTTCTGCCAGCCTGGCGATTATCCCCTTCTAGTAACAAACCATAATAATTTTTATAGGTTCAACTTCCAGTCTTGATGTGCTTTACTTTAGCTCCCAAACTGTACACCTATCAAAATGTGTAATTATTATGTATTATCTTTACTTGAAAATGTATATCCATTATGCATTGGCAGGTCAGAGAATACATTAGTACTGCTATACTCAAACTCTCCTGAAACTGCCAATTTTCTAACTACCATTTTTTTAAGATTTTCCATCTCATTTTAGCCTGCACAAATAAACTTTCCATCCCCTATCTCATACTATTGATTTCACTTTCTAGAATTCCTGCTTCCCTGAAAGATGAATGGGCAAAACTATCTTCAAAAAAAAAAAAAAACACCAGTTATTAAATCACTCGTTATCCATCACACGTGCTGACGATCCCCATCATACCCCATCCAGATAATCAGTTTACGCTTATATTACTTTACCCGTACCAAAAAAACAGGCTTTATCTTACAGCTGTTTATATCAGTTTGTTTACCAACCAACTACTTCAGTCTGTATTCTTGCATCAAATTCATTACAGCATGGTTAGTTACTACATGAGAATGATATGCACTTGAGCTGAAAGTCCATTAACATTACCATTAATTAACTAGTTCATAATTTATTACTGTGCAGAGATAAGAAAAAAAGTCACAACTCTCAGCAAGATAAAAGGTTCCTGCCCATGTAAGTAGGTAAGTTGTCACATGATCAGATGATAAAGGTGTTTGAAGATAAACAGGATGTCCTGGTTAGAGAAATGACTGAAATCAGTTAAAAATAGAATACCTTAGAAGGTATCCTTGAACAAGAAAGAAAGACTTAATGATATGTAAAGAGATTACAGTGCTGGGGTACTTAAAAACACATGGAAATGTCATGAAGTACTAAACAATCAAGGTAATATTTGCAAAATTTAGAGGATATAATTCCTTCTGACAGTAATTGTTTTTTTTTTATTAAAAATAAAAGTATCTGATTAAACAAGAGCAATGAATAAAACATTTCCAAAATATATTGTGATATTATACAATGACTGGCCATAACATTCAAAAAGTAGCACTCTGATTGGTCAGCCCAACCAGCGTGCCCATTGTAAATCCCAGCATATACCAATGAAAAAAGTCTGGCTGCTAAAATAACATAAAGTATCATTGAGCAGCCTCGCTTTGCTATCCGTATTTAGAAAACAGAATGCAAGAACCAAACCCTAAAAATCAACCATCTTCAAGATGCAGAAGGTGTTTGTAAGTTACTAACTCAGCTACGATGTTCAACAAACAAAAAATTAGATACATTAAAAAAAAAAATTAAAATGTACTTGATTTTTCTTCTATGCCGAACATCGCAGCTGACGCAGTATCTATGTAGAACAACACACAAAATAGCAATGCACCATAAACCACTAAGGAGTGGAGCAGAACAGACTGCAGTAATCTAAGATGAAAAGTTTACAGAAAACTATGAAGTAGATAAATAAATTGTATAATGTAAGAAAGCAGGCAAAGCAACTTTGGATAACCTGAACAGAGCAATTAAATAAATTAAGTCTCTTGAATGTTTCATGGGGAGTCAGAAAATGAAAACAGAGTAAAAGTTACTTTGTGTGTTTTGTTTTGTGAACACAGGCTGATGTGCAGAGTGGGTATTCTAGAAGGAGTATCGCTTGATGTCTAACTTTATTAGCTCATCCGATAAGTCACAGCTTCACAAGAGTCTATACTGTCAATTGCTGTGATTGCACTGATGGCACGGTTCTCTCCCCCTAAGGACATGATGAGCCAGAATAAGTGCTGAGGATTTATTTAAAGAAATAGTGACTGATAATCAGCCAATCCCCTTAGACGTCCAGTAGGAAAAGATCAGTAGCCAAACCTGTCGCATCCCAGTCAGTTGGTATAATGGCTAACAGTAGCAGGTGGAATACCCAGAATCAGGAAACAACACAGAAGAACACCACAACACCATTATACAAAGGCATTATTTAAGAAAAGTAAGTAATTGTTTTTATAAATAATGTCATTGTATAATAGCAATAACTGACTCTCTGGTGTGGTATATTGAAGATTTACATTTGGGCTTTGCTCTCATGATTAAACCACACCGACCGTGGTAAATCTTCAATATACCACACCCACGTTGTCAGTTATTGCTATAGTATCCATTTTCTCTAAATGAAAGAAAATATGCAGAAAAAACAGAATTATTAACATGATTTATATAGCCTTCAGTGAGACAAAAAGAATTTACAAATTAAAGTAAAAAATCTGTTTGACTTCAGTTTTGCAACAGTTGTCAAAATAGTCGTCATATATTTGCAACATTCCATTTTAGGAAATTAGACTGTGCCTTCTGTGTGGAGTCTGCATGTCCTTCCCATGGTCGAGTGGCCTCCGAAAGACATGCATGAATGGACATGCCTTTGCTGAAGGTTGGGTGTTGGGCTGGCAACTCGGCTCCATAAAAATCGACTACCAATCATTAGCGGACTGGAGTTCTGCTGTGGCAATCCCTAACCGGGTAAAGCCAAAAAAACAAAGAAAGACTGTCCTTCATATGTATGACAAGGTGGAATCAAACAGAACATATTTTTCATACAAGCAACATTTTTCTACTTTTTTTTAATATATATTTTAATGAGAGGGTCATCAGAATTTATGTTTCTTAACACTAAGCTGTGGTCTTCAGTCCTGGAAATGCTTTTTTTTTAATTTAATAACTTTTTGAATAATCAACAATATCAAATAAAATAGATGATGGACACAATTCTGGGCTTATTCCTTTCTAAAATCAATATTGCAAAATATGTGTGCTTCATTTTGCTATAGCTGTATTTCACTGTCTACAAATATGACCAGCACAAAGCTTACATACTGAATAGATCGCTATATCCTGAAGATGACAAGTTTAAAAGCATGTTAGCAGTTTTATATTTTTATCAATCAATCAATCAAAAGTTTCCAATAAAGAAAGAAAGAATGTGAAAAATTACAGTGATGGTTTAATTATATTTACCTCAGACAAAATAAATATAGCACAGAAAGATAATGAATTGAAATGCGTCTATTATGAATAATTGTGTGTCATTTAATTGACAAGCAATTATTGGAAGCTTAAGCATATAAAACGTCAGGATATCAGTAGTCAGAACAAGAACACTCACAAGGTCAAAAATAAGACAAACTTTTTTTTGCAGGGGGCAAGCCTCACACTTCTAATGTGTGTGTGTGTGTGTGTGTGTGTGTGTGTGTGTGTGTGTGTGTGTGTGTGTGTGTGTGTGTGTGTGTGTGTGTATGTGTGTGTATAAAACTCTGAGAACTTTGAGATCACAAAAACTTAGAGAAGAGTGACAAAGTGAGGAAATCACAACACTCGGCTTCTAACCTTCTCCAAGTCTGGGCATCATAACAGCTCACCAATGATGTTCTAGGTTTGGCATTCTAAGCATTGACCAACTACTTAACGGTAAACTGTATTGTCCCTCACTGACATTACACATGCAGAAGATGATATGACCCTAGCAAACAGTGTCAAGGAAGTAGGAAGCTAGTTAGGGATACCCAGTCATAGCTCTGAGATTATTATAAATTTTTATTACAACAACATCATAATTATAGAGCTTAGTAAAAATAAATTCATGGTTGGAATTGACAAACAGGCATCTAAAAGTAGTATAGCGACTATGGCAAAGTTTTAGTTCCATGACAGTGATGTCATAGCCTGACACACAGTTTGAGGCAGGGTTGAAATCTGATGCTAGTTCAATAGGCCTGGGACTATCCTTGGCAAAGTATAAGATGAAAGGTAAGTGACTGTGGTCTACTGCAAGACGTAAAGATGAGATATCCACAAGCAGAAAAAAAAAGAAACAATTTTGTATGTATTTGTCTGGAAAGTCTTTTACAGTTATAGTGGACCACATACCACTGGAGCCAATCTTTCATAACCTCAAATCAAATCACTACGTACAACAGATAGGTAGTTAAAGTACTCTCGATCTGGGGTATACTATAAAAGAGGAAAAGGAAATATAACTGAATGTATTTCAATACTTTCAGTATTCACAGCAGAAAAGTGAATGAGATGTTACAAAGCTGCAAAACACTATATGTACATAATAACAGAATTATCCCATGATAAGGTCCCTAATTATAAAAACAAAGTAAAGAAATATACAGTTCTAGAAATGAAATTATTTTGTTTGACTAATACATGACACAAGAAAAGTAAATATGACCTGATTACATCATAAAAGTTTATGATAATTTCTTGTTTAAAGGGTAAGGATTGTTGTTCCAAAGTGCTACAGAGATGTATACCAGTTCCCTGAAGCATAGCATAGAGTGGCAACTACATTCAACAAGATTTGGTTTACAAGCATAGAAAGCATTAATGGGAAAGCTTTACATGACTATTTTCTCTACCAGGTTACTATTTATTTATTTATTATTTTATTTTACATTTGTTGACTGGGCTAGTCTAACTGGATATATGTCCATTTTCAGTAGAGGCCCAGGGAGGAAAGCGCCACATAAAACAGATAAACACAAAGAGCATTAAAAATTCAGTTACAGAACATTAAACTTCAGATACAGATAGCTTGTCAGACTAAAACAAGTGTTTAGGGTTATTTAGTGTACATGATGGAACAGAAAAATAGAACAAAATATAAGATAAGATAATCCTTTGTGGTTTTTATTTATTTATTTATTTTTTTTGTGAACACTGTGGAAAGAAAGTATTCAGAAGGATATGTGAGATTCCCATCTCAAAGTTATAAGTAAGGAACAGAAGAACAGACTAGTTAAAAACAGGACTGGGAGAGTAGGTAGAGGGGCAGAAACTCATCAAGAGACAGAAAGATGTCCAATCAATCTTTCTTTGGTACAATAAGTGCAACTAGAAGGTATAGGCCTTAAAGTGGCAATAAAGTGAGTAAGTAGCCTGGGAAGAATGATTATGATGAAAATAGACAGAGAAGGTCTTAGTCAGGATTTGAACCAGGACATAGCCAATGGCTTGTAAGGTATAGTTTAAGTTTCTTTTTGAAGATTGTAGTAGAAGACAGAGATGTAAGTTCATTGGGAAGTAGGTTCCAACTTTTCCCCACAGTATTACTACCCAGCAAAAATAAATATTGTTCTGCCCAGATGTCAGAATTAACATTCTGTATCAACATTAGTACTAAGTTTTGTGGGACAATTTATAACCGAGACTATTTTTTAGCACTGATAAACAAGCATTCCAGATTTCTGTTTATAAACCTGTAACACCTGTGACAACTAATGTTGTAGTTTAAGTCATCGGTATTTGTGCTTTCTGCCAAATTCCACTTTCTCTGCAGAAGTAGGGTAAAATGTCCTAAAAGTTTAAACAATATCTTGTCAGTAATTATATTTGATCCACTTATGAATTATTGCATTTCTTGTCTGTCTTTATTTTAAGAAAAATAAGCTAAAGAAAACAATAGTTCATGTAAAACATTTACAATGTCATACATACACTTTAAAGAACTAATTGGTTTTGATGTGCCACAAGTATTGTAACAGAGCTTTCTCAATATTTATATGCTATAATAAGTGGAACATTTTCCACTTCATGTATGTGGAAAGGGAATGTATAAAGAATCAGGAAATCCTGCAAGCAAAACTGTAATATGCATAACTGGACAAATATACACAGGCATAAGCACACATACACACACATACCACAAACTAAGACACAGACATAGGACCCCCCCACTCACAAACACACCCTAACATATATATATATATATATATATATATATATATATATATATATATATATATATGTGTACACATATATGTATGTACACACACATGCACGTGTGCGCACACAACGTAATGTTAATTTCTGAAAGCAGTTAAAATTTGTTTTTTGTAGTGTGGTGTGTAAGGCACCGTGCTAAGAATTGCAGAGCCTTATTTAAATTCCACCCATCCCTCTTGCCTAAAACATGTTGAATAGAACATACAATCTATTTTTATTTGTGTTCTTGTAGTAAGAAAGGTGTTCTTAAGATACCACAACAGACTAAATTATGATGTATTCCAATATATTCATATCCTGGGGAACTTTCTCCTTATAAATACTGAAAACAGCATTATACCACCACTGAAAAGAAGTAGTAGTGGTAACATGATAATAACCTGATAGCCATTCTGGAAAACTAAATTTACGTAATATTTATTATAATTTGGGTGAGAGCATATTCTAGTTAATTTTGTAGAGAGAGACGTCTGGAAGCATAAAATTTCAGGCTGCACCCGCACACATTTATGACAACCAGTGTGTTGCATGGCAGATATGATTTGTCTACTGCTTTTTAATGGGGACTTTGCTTCTTCTGCAGGGTGAGCTGTATTTGTAGATATAAATGCATGAGCTAGTTTCTTGCCAATAGTGATCGCACAAGAGACATGAAATTTAGCTTAGATTTTTTTTTTTGACTGAAAGGAGGGTACCCATGATATATTCTTTGGATTTCATTAACTGTTGCAAAACTTGCCCATTACTACAGTTCTCAGTGCAAATTGTAAACCCAGCAAATCTGTACTTGTAGCTTTTATCACAGGGAATGCTGCTGGAGGTCAGCATTACAGGCAACAAACAGTACTGCTGATATGGGTGCCGTAACAGTACTGCTGATATGGGTGCCGTAACAATACTGCTGATATGGGTGCCATAACAGTACTGCTGATATGGGTGCCGTATAATTCATATGCACAGGAGATGCTCTTTGTGACAGAATTTAATTATTCTAAGAAAATAGTAGAGGTAGGTTTCATTAGGCCTTAGGTTTTTTTCTTTTTTAATGGGTTATAAGTGGCTTGCTCTTGTCTGTTGTATCTGTTGCATATTAGTTCAGTGTGAAAACATTGTGTTTTCTGAAACAAGACGATTCATTGGAGCATCATTTTAATCAAGTCCAGAAACAAACAGATGCAGAAAATATCTCTGCACACCATATTATTGAAGGTTCCTTTATATCAGTCTATTATCTATTCTTTCTGCAGAATTACCAGGCTGATTCTTCAGCTCATCTTAATCGGATCCACATGCTGGAAGAGGAAATAGCTGATATTCAGGCAAGGTATGAAAATGAAGTTCTGGCCCTTCGAGAGCAGATTGAGCGGGTAGATAGGGACCGAGCTCGAGCTGTGATGTACCAGCACAAAGATTCCGGCTTGTCAGCAGAATACCAAAACAGGTACGTAAACGTATTTGCTGTCAGAATGACTTTCAAAAAAGCTTTCAGCATTTGTTTCAGAGGTAGAAACCAAAATAAAAGTACAAGGCTAGCATTCTGGTATACTACAGAGTGAATGACCATTAATAGGTACCTCTAATCTTTGTACTGAGAAGAAAAACTTAGATAGTAAAGCTCTAATAATTCATGAAGCTATGAAACACTGACAAGCTCTAAATATATCTTAGGATGTCTTTTCTTATTTTATTTTAAGTTATACATTTTACAGTGTCTATAGAGAGTCATGCAGTTTCATATGGATATTAAATAGCATGTAATCATGGCATTAACTTGAATGCTAAATCATTAAATATCAGGGCATCCCACACATTATAGGGAAAGCCTTGTTAAATGAAGTCCCAGAACTTTAACAACATACTATTGTCAACCAAAACACATACATTTAAACATAGTATTGGAACCATGTAGTAAACCAATAAACATAGAGAAAAAAAAAAGCAAAGACATTTTTGCAGGCACTTATTCACAGCAAGAGGTTCTCTGGTTCATTTCTTGGCTGGGGTACCTTCTGAGTCGAGTCTACATGTTCTCCCTGTAATGGATTAGGTTTCCCAAGGTGTTCCAGTTTCTTTCATATTCCAAAGACATGCAATAAGTGGACTGAACACTCTAAATTGGCCATAGGTGGGAGTGTTCATGTGAGTGTGAGGTATGGAAGAACAGCTGTAGTAGGGCTAGCAGCTCGTTGATGTAAACCTTGGTTGTAGATGATTGTCACTGTTGAAGTGACACCCCGATCCATGTGCAAAAATAGGAAAAGGGGTTGTAGTTGGATGGATTATGTCAGTGTGCATCCTCTATGTGGAAGACTTTGCCCCCCTCGCACACCCATCTTACTTATGCATACTAACTCCAGGGCTGAATAACCCCCTGGGGAAGTATGCAAATCCACAAACTGTGCTATAAAGGAATATTATATGTGTGTGTGTGTGTGTGTGAGAATATATTTTATTTATATATATATATATATATATATATATATATATATATATATATATATATATATATATATATATATATATATATTTATGTTATATATTACATACAAATTGTTGACAACTTGTCGAATGGGAAAAAAAAAACGGTACAGCTGATCGAAAATCAGCTGACTGCAGTTCTATCTTTTTTACTGTTTGAGATCATGGTACAGTGAGGAATAGGGAATGTACCCTTTCTCCACTGTTGTGTGATCTCAGACTTTATATATATAATTAGTGGGGAATTTCTCCCTGCAAAAAATGCTGATCGAGAAATTGTTTTTGATAAAGTTCAGTATATATATATATATATATATATATATATATATGTGTATATATATATATATATATATGTATATATATATATATATATATATATATATATATATGTATATATATATATATATATATATATATAGATAGATATAGGGTCTATATTACAACGTCAAACTCACAGGAGTCAGAACGTTGTAATATCGAACCTAAATGTTCAAAATATGAAAATAGCGAAGCCACGGCATACTGATTTTTTTTCCCAGGGAAAAATATCAGTGGTCCATTTTCAGGGCTTTGCTATTTCCTCCGCTGTGGTGCGATCTCGGAGTTGGTATATTTAAGTAGTGGGGTGTGGGGGGCATATGGTCTACATTTCAGAATGTTGACATTCATATGGCCGAGACCATATAATCGACATCCAAAATGTCGACCATAGAATAAAAAATAAAAGACACAAAAAAGTACCTTCACGCTGCTAGCAGGGGGGCTACGGTCACCTGAACCCCCCGGAACTTAAAGATACCAACTCCAAGATCCCACTACAGTGCAGAAGATGAAAATCTTTCCATTGCTCACTGTACGGAGATGTCGGTTCCACATGGTCAACATTTTGAATGTCGATCATATGGTCTCTACGTGTAACATCGAGTACATATCAGCAAATGCACAGTTGCATCAACATGGACATGACCAACTGCTGTCCATCATGTCTGTGTTCACTGAACCCATCATCAACATTTTGATAGTAAACTTATATATATATATTTAAAAATAAATAAATAAATATCTATATCTGTATATAAATATACATATATACATTCATCCACAACACCTTTTTCCCATTTTTTGGACATCTACAGCCAAACCACCGGGTGGCTAGCCTTCCCACAGTAGTTCTTCCTCACCACATACAGTCATACCTATGGCCAATTTAGAGTGTCCAATCCACCTACTGCATGTCTTTTGAATGTGGGAGGAAACTGGAGCACCCAGAAGAAACTGACCTGAACACAGGGAGGCCGTGCAGACTCCGCACAGAAGGCACCCCAGCTGAGAATCGAACTAGAGAACCTCTTGCTGAGATGTATATCTGGGAAGAATTCATTTAGTTGAATGACTTTATTTAGGCAAACATTCAGAATACTGAACATTTTTATGCTACCACAAGGGATGGAATAGTCAGATGCCTGCAGTATGTCAGCAGTACTTTATACTAGATTAGGGTGCAGTGAAGATTAGGAATTTGCCCTTTCTCCATTGTTGTGCAATGTTGGAATTGGTATATATAAGAGTGTATGGGGTATCTGCAAAACAGTATATATATATATATATATATATATATATATATATATATTTAAGATATTTTAAGTTTTGATCTTTTTAGCTTGATGTATTTACTTTACATTTGTTTACCGAGAAAGTCTGACCGGACACAAGTTGTTTTTCAGTGAAGGCAAGGGAGAAAAGCTCCACAAAAGACATGCGTATTCACTATATTGTAAATACTCTGAGTACACATTGACAATATACATTTACATTATATCACACAGAAATACATTTGATATCACTGGGAAATGTATACAAAACAGTTTAGTAAGATACTTTACTGAAACAAGGCAGGGAGAAAAGCTTCACTGAAGACATATTGTTTCATTTTTTGTAAGCACCCTGAATTTACACTGACAATATAAATGTACATTTTATGTCACAGAGAAATGGTTTTGATGTCACAGAGAAGTGCTTACAAAACAGTATAGTAAGATTGTTCAGACTCAAAGCAAAGCAGGACTGGGCAGTTCATAGATTGATATTTTTACGTTCAAGATTTTGAGAGTTCTTTTATGTGTATGGCATATATATATATATATATATATATATATATGTACATGCGATTATTGAATGAATGCAAAGTCAAGTGCAAAAACATCGATCACATAAGTTTCGAAAACAGAAAGTTTCACACGCTAGTAGGCATGCACTGACAAATAACCATGGGGCATGCAAAACTTAACAAAACACAGACACCAAAAACATTGCTGTGACCCTCCACCCCCACTGATTTGGCGATCACACAAAATTGCATAAAGGTAGTATTCCCCATCCCCAAGAACTGTGTGATCTTGCACACCTGTCAGCCATCTGTATAGTTAACCTAATGTGGTCTAGTTAACACCTGTCGACCAAACACATGATTGACCATCTGGAGTACTTCCATAGATATATCAGTATATCTATATCTATCTATCTATCTATCTATCTATCTATCTATCTATCTATCTATCTATCTATCTATCTATCTCTCTCTCTATCTATCTATCTATCTATCTATCTATCCATCTATCTATCTATCTATCTATCTATCTCTATATCTCTATCTAATGACATAGAAGTGCTTCAGTACACTGATATTTTGATATCTGGACTTTGAATAAGAAACATTCAGTGATTTGTATTCCAAAACATTATGTGCTTCACAGTACCATATGTCATAGTTTCCTTATGAGAACGCTACAAAATGATCATTTCTTCATAGCATGGAGGATGGGGCTGAAACAGATAGGAACATAGATGCACACATTTCCTTCAGGATATATAGATGGCATGAAACTATCATAAGACATCAAAATGATGTATAACATGTTCTGGCAAATTCTGTTTGTGTAAAGTGACAGTCTCAAATTTGCTTAAACACACTGAGTCATTTCTTAACCATACTGTGAAAAGCTACATGGTGGAAGTTTGCACACAATTTATTGCTTCATTTCATAGATAATGCTGGTATCATACATGTCCTCCTAAAAATGTGTAAAGTCCTTGATGACATCACAGCCTAGTGATGAAGAGATAGGCAGAACTAGGATTCATCTCCTACCACTTAACGTTCACATACATGTACTTTTCCTCATCAATTTATTCCTTAATGGAATAGAAATAACATACCTGTCATCAATAGGTCATCAGATCAATTACTATACATTCATTATTTATTAGATCTGTTTCCCAGGAAAGGCAGAATAATGTATAGTAATATGTTTAACTGTCTGCTGGAGTGTGTGTGTACTGAACAAATACTGCTGTCAAAGTCAAAGTAAACTTTATTGTCATTCAGAAATCACGCAAGTGCAAAAACTGAATGAAATTCCGTGTCTCTGGACTCAAAGCGCAGACAACATATAGACTATTTTCACAGACATTTATACATATAACACCTAGCTATTACATCACAGACATTTACACATATAACACCTAGCTATTACATCACAGACATTTACACATATAACACCTAGCTATTACATCACAGACATTTACACATATAACACCTAGCTATTACATCACAGACATTTACACATATAACACCTAGCTATTACATCACAGACACTTACACATATAACACCTAGCTATTACATCATGGACATTTACACATATAACACCTAGCTATTACATCACAGACATTTACACATATAACACCTAGCTATTACATCACGGACATTTACACATATAACACCTAGCTATTACATCACAGACACTTACACATATAACACCTAGCTATTACATCACGGACATTTACACATATAACACCTAGCTATTACATCACAGACATTTACACATATAACATCTAGCTATTACATCACGGACATTTACACATATAACACCTAGCTATTACATCATGGACATGCAAGTAGACAGACTAATATTGCACATAGAAAGACACTTTAACACTTTTCAAAGTGAACACTTAATTGCATTACACTTTAGTATTGCAAAGGTACTTGGTTAAGACATTGCACTGATCCTTGCACAGAAAGAGACATTTGACTATTGCACTGTGAACATTAGATTATTGCACTATGGTTAATTTACAAATTCGCAACATGTATTGCACTGAAAAAAAAAAGAGATATTTTACTGCATTGCTACTGCTCTAGATGGCCTGTAAGTTACAGTCAAGGTGAATATTGCACTAAATATTAGGTGAGACTGGTAACCAGTTTCTTGCACAATTTGAGACAGTTACTACTGACCCAGGTGGAGATCATGGAGTGTAGTGGTTACTAGAGTTCAGCAGCCTGATGACATTAGGGAAGAAGCTGTTCCTGAACCTCGTAGTTCTGCATCTTATGCTTCAGAAGCACTTTCTGGATGATAGATGCAGGAACAGTCTGTAAGCAGGGTGAGTACAGTCTTTAATTATTCCTCTTGCCCTGCTGAGACATCTGGATAAGTACAAGTCATGGATAGATGGTAAGGTGGTCTTAATAATCCTCTCGGCTGTCTTCACCACTCTGTGGAGGGATTTGCATTCAGAGGTAGAGCAGCTTCCATACATACTACGAGGCTGTTCGTCTGGATGTTTCTATAGTACCTCTGTAGAAGGTAGTAAGAACTGTCGAAGGGAGATTCGATCTCCTCAGCCTTCTTAAAAAGTACAATTTCTGGTGCACTTTTTTGACTATGGCATTTATATTTGTGTTCCAAGACAAGTCCTCATTGATGTTCACTCCCAGAAACTTAGTGCTTCTCACTCTTTCCACTGTTTCCCCATTGATGGTGAGGGGAGAATGTTCATTGCCATTTTTCCTGTAGTCCACAATTATCTCTTTTGTCTTGTTCACATTTAGTGCTAAGTTGTTATTTCCACACCAGGTAATCACTTGTTCTATCTCATCTCTATATGCTGCTTCATTGTCATTACTGATGAGGCCCGCCACCATTGAGTCATCAGCAAACTTGATGATGTGATTTGTATTGTACCTGGCTGTACAATCATGTGTTAACAGGGTGAACAGCAAAGGACTTAGTACACATCCTTGTGGGACTCCAGTGATGAGTGGTACTATCTGATGAGTTATTTCCTGCGCACACTTTCTGAGGTTTGTCTGTGAGAAAGTCAAGAATCCAGTTACAAAGTGGAGTGTTGATGCCTAGCTGGAGTAGCTTCATTACCAGATGAAGAGGGATGACCATGTTAAAAGCATAGCTGATGTCAATGAATAGTACCCTTGCATAGGTGTTTTTATTTCCAAGGTGTTCCAGCGATAGATGGAGTGGTAGAGAGATGGCATCTGCCATAGAGTGGTTTGCTTGGTAAGCAAACTGCAGAGGGTCAAGATCAGTAGGCAGCCCAGATGTTATGGCGTCATCAACCAGCCTCTCAAAACACTTCATCACTGTGGAGGTGCTGCCATTGGTACTGGAAGATTTGATTTTTTCTAAGACATCTTCATTTAGGTGCAGGTGTCTTTTACTTCCACCTTTTTAATGGATGGGCAGTGGAAGAAAGCATTGCATATATGAGTACCTTATCTGATGAAAAGCACCATAGTAGTTGGACAATACCTGATATCCCAAACCATTCATGTGTGATTTCTAAAATTTTAACACTGTATACTAAAACAACACAAAAGAGTACAGGTATCAGTAGAGAAAACAGGTTAAATTTAATTATTAACTTATTATTTGAAATAAGCCCTATGGAAATGTAGGTGTTCTGACTATTGGTCAGAATGGAATATTCACATAGCAAACAAACAAATTCTGTGGAAGGAAACATTTCTTTAACCCGAAGAGTCAAGGTGCATCTTGGGAACCATTAACAACTCCCATTAAATGAAACAGAGCAGAATGATTGTCAATACACTATCAGAAACTCATTAAAAACAGAGGAGACCCAGGTCAGGTATGCCTTGATAGGTCATGGTAAAGATCTTGAAGACAAACTTATAAAAGACAGTTACTGTCAAGCACCAGGGACAGGATCAATAAGACCATAATGTAAGCTGTCCGCTAGAAGTCTGTATATGGAGATCTGTACCTGCTGTATCCACTCCAGGTCAATGTATGGGAGTTTAAGGTATAGTGCACTTTAGTTGTGAAGATGCAGACAGATTAGTGCATGCATGCCCCATTGAGTTTGTGGGGAGGGGGTGGTGTACCTGTGCTCAACAGAGGGGTAGAGTCAGACTTAGAGGCTCATACGATATTCTAGCCTAGCCCATTGTATGCCTTTCTTGGATGGTGAGGGGAGGGGGTGATGCTGCCCCAGAATGCTTCAGTCTCTTCACTGGCCATAAATATGGACTGGACTAATTCCGGTGGTCAGTGAACAAGGTGAGTATTACACAAGAGGTAAGAGACAAACCAGTGGATGACTCCACTAGAAGGTCACTGTTGGGACATAGACACAGCCTAGGTCTAGTGATCTGTGGCATAAAACTGGTAAAAAAGATCATGGAGAACCAGCACGGTATATTTACAATGATTCTCCATCATGAGGAGATCATTCAAGACCCTGGCAAGGACAGTCTTAATGCTTTATTTACTCTTGAATTAACACTAATAGTGACTGAGGAGACATGAAATGAGAAACACAGTCATAACCCTATCTGTGACCTTGCTTAAAAAAGGGGAGGCCAGAGATGCAGTAGTAACTCTGCCCAGTTGGTGGATCCAGAGATGACTTCTTATGGACCTTTGTGACTATAGCCGTTTTAAGTAAAAAATATCCATTGCTGGATACACCTGTATGATTTGAATAGTTAGTGGAATGTCAAAACAAATATGGTCAGCCCAGTGTCCAGTGTAAAGCTAATAAAATGAACAAAAATAACCACATCTATGGTCTTATAGTCATTGTGTTTAAAGTCACAGCAGTATCATTGAAGCAGTTCACATTTGATATAACTGCAGAGTTTACAGTAGATAACTGCATTGGAAAATAATTCAGCACCTGGCCTCACACCCAGAGAAAGAAAGAAAAAAACTTTCTTCAGTCAGACAAGCTCCAATTAACAATATGCCAACAATATGCTAACAATACAGAGAACATTCCTAGACTGACAGTCTGGTGCTTATCTGGAGAAATTTTGGTTAGGACACTGTAGTTCTACCCAGGTATCTCAGATTTTATGCAGTTAAAATAAGGAGGGTTGGTTTTAAAACACAACAAAATAGTAAAGTAATATATGACAAAGCATTTTTTTAGTAAAGGAGGTCAATTCTTTATAGCAGCAGCAAAGGTTTGCAAGAAACGTCTGTAGACAGAAAATGACTGACTAGCACTTGATTGTTCCCCAGACTGAGGTCTTGCCTTTCTCGACTCAAGGCAAACACAAAACTTGAGTGACTCAATTCTACTTTAAATAAAACAAATGCAGAATATTGTTTTATGAAAACAGTTTATCCAGGAGGTATGATAAACCACATACCTTTTTGCAAATGTTTAAAAGGTTACCTATTACAACCACGAAACCGCAGTTGCACGAATACGGAAACGTCGACACATATTGAGCAAAACGGGAAAACACAGAACGTCCTGAAGCACGAAATTCGAAATGTCAAATCGTCATAGTTGGCCTTTCTCCAGTATAGCTCCTTAAGATAAGTGTGTAATAGTTACGGACCTTAGGGTTAGGCTGCGGGTTAAGGTAAGTGCATACATAGTAATATATTTAAGCTTTAGTTTAGGGTTAAAAGTAGGGTTTTGTTAAGTGTATGTATGTGGATTATTTATTTTGTCTGGGTAGGTAGTACGTAGCGGGCGGTGAGGTTGACCGACTATGCTGATTCGACATTTTGAATTTTGCGGTTCAGGACATTCGGTGTTTTCGTGCTTTGCTTAGCATGTGTCGATGTTTCCATATTCGTGTATGTGAGGTTTCGCGATTATAATATAGATCCTGTTTAAAACAACAGTTAGGAAGCCTGGTCTTATTGGTAGGCTTTAGGTAGCAGTCCAGAGGGCACAGCCTTTCTTTGCAAGACTTGGCATCACAGCCAAAGTAGAAAATAATAGAATCTTCAAAACACAGACTTAGGCGTAGGCTTTCAGTGTCTGTGATTGAAGAAATCTCCCAGTCACACTCTTTTTAAAATTTCCAAGACACAAAGCTTTAAACAAAAGAAAATATTCCCAACTAGTTTCAGAAATGCAAATCATTAACCAACTGTTTGTCTCCAGAGCTCAGCAGCACACAACCTCCTTCAAGCTCTGTTTTGAACTTCCCTCACAGACACAGCTCTGCTGGCTATAAGCATTGGTTTAGCTTCTACTAGTGCTGTTTAAAAGGACCTCACTGCTTCTAAGTCATAACAAGATCAATTACAACACCTCTGGGATTACATAGGCATTCTTGTCTCCCTGACACATTGGCTGGATTGGTATCATAGGCATTTTAATTTAAAAATGTTTTTTTTTAAGTGAGACTACTACCTGCTAGATTGAATAATAACTACTAACTGGTAGACCAAATATTGGTCATCCATTCTAAGCTTGTCTTCAAGAAGGCCCATTATTTATTTTCTCTTTAGCCTCTATCCTTGATGTCTGAGCTCAGCGCACACCAGTTTTCATAGAGTCCAATCTTGAATACCTACATTGGAAATGGAGGTAAATGGTCCAGAGCCCCAGTGAAAATGTGATAACATCGAACACCCAGAATAGCAAATTTTTTCCCAGGGAAAAATTTTCCATTCCGAGAAACATGCACACAACACAAGTATACCAAAATAAATAATCCACACACATACACTTCACAAAACCCTACTTCCTAACCCTACACTAAACTGTACATACATTCCTATCTATCCACTAACCTTAACCTGCACCCTAACCCTAAGGTCCGTAACTATTGCACACTTACCCTAAGGAGCTATACACAAACAAACTAAATAATACACACACATACACTTAACAAAATTCTACTTCTAACCCTACACTAAACCGTACATACATTCCTATCTGTCCACTAATCTTAACCCGCACCGTAACCCTAAGGTCCATAACTATCACACATACCCTAAAAAACTATACACAAACAAACTAATTTATACACAAACATACACTTAACAAAAACCCTACTTCTAACCCTACACTAAACCATACGCGCATTTCTACCTATCCACTTACCTTAACCCACACCCTCACCCTAAGGTCTGTAACTATTGCACCACAGTGGAGGAAATAGCGAAGCCACGGAATGGCCCACCGAAATCTTGCTCTAGGTAAGAATTCGATGTTCTGCGGCTTCAATTTTTCAGCCTTCGATATAGTGGTGTCGATATTATAACATTTGACATTTTGCAACATCGATGTTATAGTATAGACCCTAAATAAGTTAGGGAGTGAGAAAGCTTCATCCCACATCCAGAGTGCTGCAAAAATGCTTATTTTATTCTACGCGGGTCTTCTGTAAGATAAATGATTTCTAAATCAGTTGTTATTGATCAGTTTGATTTGAACAATTGTGTGTCAATCATTCCTATTGGAAGCTATAAATGGTTTACCTAACATCTGAATTATCAAAACTGCATATAAAATAAAAGGCAAGTTTGATATCCTGTGATTTTATATGAAGCCTCATAGATTAAAAGAATATTTGATCATTTAATTTTGCAACTCATTCGTGTACGAAGGTCAGGCTGCTAAATATGCATTTATCGGATCTTCACTGTACTATAGTGTTAAGAGTGTTTGTTGCTGAGATTAAAAACAAACTAAATTGCAATATGTTATGAGCCATACCATTATTTACAATATCTCTTGGAGTCATTTATCCTTGGTGCAGTTCCATGCTTTGACCAGGCATAGTGGGTATCATAGAAATTTTTACTTAGCGAGACCCACCCCCCTCTAGTCATGGACTGTTAATCTCTCTTCCTTCCCTACATTAAAGAAATATAAATAAATAAAATGCTTAAAATACTCAGCAGAGCAGATAGTACATAAATTGTGAACCATAGTAATATGACAAGGATTTGTAAATGCCACCCACAAACAATATCCTGGATAAACTATATGCCCAAATATGGCTTTCCCACTTGTGACTGATGGTCAGGTGATCTAGTCCTAACTGCTCAAACATCACTGGTCAGTCTTACATTTCCTTGTAGGTCATTTAATTTTCTTTTAGGCATTGCAGCTGGAAATGTGTTATTCAAATACTCTTACATTTTTTGTAGAAGTTCTGGTAGATTATCTTTCAAAACATGACATGTAGACCCTCCTCACCCATCAGTCTGCCCCACCACTATAATGTCTATGTCAGAGATCCTGACATTCCCAAAAACACTGGAAGCATTGGTAGCCATTTCTATCCCTTTGTGTTGGCCACAGTCAAAGTGGTAATGGCCTCTTAATGTTGTAGCAGTGACTGATGTTTTCAGCCTCCTTATACAGTGTAGCAATGATAACCCCACCCTCCTCAGTCTGACAGTCAGCAGAGCCCCCATAACCTCTCTGAATCCAAATAGTAGTCAGGGTATCTTGCCACTTATTTACCTCTTCTGTCAGAAGTTTTTAGCATCTCTTAGCCAGGTAAATGTAGTGGCCCACCAAACTTCTTTAGAAAAGACCCAGGGCAAGGGTAAATGCAACACATACATACAAGACCAATTTTTTAGTGTAGCCAATCCAATTAAGTAGCATTTTCTGGGAGTATAGAAGAAACTGGAGTACCCAGAAAAAAGCTTACACAAAAGTCGGAAGAATACATGCAGACTCCACCCAGACAATGAGCAGAGTTCAGGAATGAACCCCGGACCCTAGAGATGTAATGAGTACTAGAATGGCTTAAACAACCAACAACTTAAAATATTTAAATTTATTTCTATTAACAAATCAAAAGAACTAGTGCTTCAGCAATTCCTTCTAAGGATCTAAAGGTTCCAAAGTATTACAAGCCATCAGTAATTAACCAATCAGCACTAGAAATCAATTAAATCAGTTTAAAAGCTGCAGCATACTACCTTAAAACTATCAATAAAAAGTGTTTCATTAACAATTCATTGTTTAACCTATTAGGGTGCAAAGTGTTATAAACTATACCAAGCCTCTTTATAATAACTCTTCTGATACATTCAGCAAAAGAAGGTATGTGGACACACACACACACACAAAAATGTTAAATCCCTCAGATCCTGCTTATGTTTAAAAAATGTATCACCAATACTTACTGAATTCCTGTAAGAGGTATTCAGCTTTAAATAATTTAAAACACTATCAGAAGTCTTTATATACTAATGTACTGCTGGATGTGTACCACTGCTGTTAACTAGATGTTACCATTTAAAATGACCATGTGACTGCCCAGCTATATAATTATGATAGGAAGAAATGTAACATATTTAGATGCTGCTATACATGTGCTAGATGTGTGTAGGAGCACACATCCAGGTGAGCATGCCTTTTCTTTCATGTTAAAACAGCTGTAAGTTCTAAATGTACATGCTTCCATAAATTGTAATTGCTGTAATCTGATGATATTAACATAAAAGTCATTTTCATTAAGAATGTGACGCACTTTCTTTTTTTGTTTGTTTGCTTTAGGATTCTGGACCTAAATGCAGAGGTGCTACAGAAAGATGAAGAGATAAGACAGTTGCTGCTCCTTTTGGCACAAAAGGATGTTGACTTGCAAAATGCGAGGGCATCCGTCACTACTGTTTCTGTCCAGCTGGACATGAATAAGAAAGAAGTAGAAGAACTGCGGAGATCAGTCCTAGAAGGACAGAAAAAGTATGGCTTCAGTAATAGATGCTTTTGTTATATCTGTTACTACAAAGCAGAATGGAAACCGTCAGTGAAATGTTTAAAGCTCCTGTTAAGGTCCTGGTATATTGTTAATGATCTTTACAGGAAGTTATTTCTTTTAATCAATTGCCTCAGATATCACCTAAAAGTCATTCACTGAAAACAGTCTGACTCTACTGTCTTTATACAGATGTTCCTGTGTTTGGGGCTTTGCATTTTCTTTCCATGTTTCCTTCTGTCCTAATTGACATTAAAGCCACTATATTTTCTTTGCAAAATGCTGGCACTATTGATAGTTTCATGTAATGGATTCCATATTTTATAGAAGTTGGTCATAGACCCAAATTCTGAATCACACATTTGCAAATTCAGTCAGTGCGAAAACATGCAGGGACACACATGTTCCTGTCTGCCTGTGTGAGTGAATGCGTGCATGAAAACATGAGACTGTATGTGTGTGTGTGTGTGTGTGTGTGTGTGTGTGTGTGTGTGAGACAGAGTGAAGAATGAAGAGTGACAGCGATCAGGCGATCCCTGGCAGCAGCAGTTTCACATAAGAGGTTTGTGTACCTCTCCTACCTCTCAACGTCTCGGCACAAGAAATCTGTACAGAGCCAGAAATAACGGGGAAACAAAGGATCAAATATAGGGATGGATTTTAAATGTTGCTCTTATAAACTTATAACGTTGCTAGAATAACAGCGTTTCCATTAGCATGTATTTTCTGAAGGATATGAAGTCTGTTATTACTTAATGAATTTGATTGCCATTGATTTCACAGAACACTACAAATTTTATGAGGAATGGACCAACCATATAATCCAAAAATCTGGATATTCTGTAAAAATCTGGACAGTTGAGAGGTATGTTCTCAACTCTTAGCTCAAGATAACTGGATAAACCTGAGATAAAGGGGGGGGACAAAGGCTCAAAACAGGAAGCTATTTTACTTGAATATTGGGATTTGTGTTAGCATGCATTTTATATGTGCCTGTGAGAGAGAGAGAGAGAGTGAATGAGATGGACTATTGGCAGCAGCACCAGTAAAGAACGTTGCGTACCTATGGACCTTTCAGCTCAAGAAATCTGGATAAAGTCTAAAATAAAGGGGGAACAAAGGTCCAAAAATAGAAAGGGATTTTGATTATTGCTCTTATAAAATTACAAATTTGCTTAAATAAAGAATTTCTGTTAGCATGAATTTTCTGAAGAAAATAAAAATCTGAAACTCAAATTTGTCATTATTTATTTACTTTAGTCTTTAATGAATGCCAACAAATGAAACCTCTTAGGAGTAAGGGACCAAAAAAATAAAGTAAATACCTGGATATTTTTTAAAGTGTTATATTTTGGGTGTAAAATGCTTCCTCTAGCACCATTAACATATACTACAGCAGGTTTGAAACATTAGGCAAAGGAACTATTTTACATCAAAAATATTTAAAATTATGTAGTAATAAAAAAAAAATAAGTAAAACACAAGAATATTGCAGCCAGCCAATTAAGTGCAATAATGCCCACGAGGGTGTGTGTTATTGTGGAAATAATGTGCTTCTGGGCCTCAGAATACCCCTGGGTGGGTGTTACTTCCACAATAACACATACCCTGTTGGGCATTACTGCTTGCATATAGTCTAGCTTCAGTGAGTGTGTCATAAATTCTAGAATTATCCTTGCTTGGCCTGCTGTAATGTGGTAGATTCTGATGCAAAAGCACAGGTCCATTTCAGATGTCAAAAGGATCCACTAACTGCTTTTTACCTATTCTCTCAGGCAATGAAAAGTTCCTTGGTTGTTAAAACCCCCATAACTAGGCATGTAGTGAGGAGCCCACACATCAAATTAAATATAAGGATGATTACCAGAGTAAGTTATGTCTACAGTGTAAGTTTGCTCAATCTTCAAATCCTAATTGTTGAATGTTTTGGGCATTTATTATGCTCCAATAAAAACATAATTTTTTAAACAAGCTTGTTCTTTTGCATATTTCATAAGAATGTGTAAGTATGTTGTTTGTTTTCAGTATTTGAAAATATGACTTTTGCTGTTTAGTCACCATCATTTCCTTACCTTTCCTTTTTTAGGAATGATGCAGAATTTTCTCTGCGGATGGTACTTCAAGACCATGTACAAGATCTTAAAAACCAGCTGGAGTTTCAGAACCAGACACAAGCCAGGGTAAGGATGTACTGTATTTCCACTTCTGTTAATTGCATAATTTTTTGTTTATACAGTTTCAAACACAATGCTTGCCAACAACTAAAAGTATTGGAAACTACACAGCTCACCCGACTAATAGCTTTAGTATGGATAGTGGTATTAAAATTGTTATATTACTATATCTACTGATTAATGTATCTTGTATAGCTATAAGTGAGTACAGTTAGTTATGATAATGTTACATGTGCCAGGTAATGCATGAGTCAAAATTAATCAACGTGTCATACACTCGTAGCACTAAATTACTTGTACTCATGTCAAGCTGTGATTGTTCTTTTTATTCAGCAAGTAGAATTTTACCTTAGTAAGCAGAATTAATTGAAACACATTGTTTGATCTTGTCTTGTGTCTGGAAATAATAATAATAGACAATATATCATACTATAAATTGCCTTGGCTTCTACACGAGTTATATTCAGCAACATCATGCTGATGAGCCTTTGGGCAGATAAAGCACACTGAGAGGTCATACAAATCCCAGTAAAGACCTCCTCTGCATCATGTGCAGCTGTCTAGTTATGTCAGTTTTTATAGCATGATGACAGACCCTCATGCACCCCATCTCTTAAGTGCCAGTTTTTTACATGTATTACTAACACTGCCTTCTACAAGTATCACTACTATATCTGTATCTCTGATCCATACATCCATCCTTCCACCATTTTCTAAGATGCTCATTCTGGTGAAAGTTTATGTGGTAGACCAGGTTTCTTCATCCAACCATCTATTTATCTATCCATCTATCTATCCATCATCCACCCTTTCAGTCATTCATCTCTGCCTCCTCCATTTTCTGTGCTGACTGTCCTAGTTGAAGTGTCAATGGCAGTGATCTGACCAGGGTGAACAAAACTTCTCCATCCTTTCATCCATCTACCCACCCATCCATCCCTCCACCCTTCTTCCCTCCATTTTTCCTTCCATTCACCTATCCATTCATCCAGCCATCTATCCTTCATCCCTCCATATTTTCATCCACCCACCCACCCACTCATCCATCCATCCATCCATCCATCTATCTATCTATCTATCTATCTATCTATCTATCTATCTATCCAGCCCTCCACCCTTCATCCCTCCATCCTTCCATCCATCCACCCACCCATCCATCCAGTCGTACATCCACCCACCTTCCTACCTATCTTCCCTCCCTCTACTGTTTTCTAAGTTTGCTCACCCTGGCGAGGATAGTGATGGAAGCTATCTGAGCAGAGAAGATGAGACTTCTTTCTCTCCACTATAGTCCCTTCTCATTCTGCATAAACTGCCTGCATTCTTTGACAAGCTTTTCAAATATAATCTGCCTAGCATATCCTGAACCTGCCCTGGGACATTCTGTCAGTGGGCTGTGCCTACTACTCTTGCCACTGAAGGTGCTCAAGTGACTTTTGACAACATAGAAGAGTAATGACTCTACTCTGAGATCTTCCTAGATAGACAGGGTCCTGGCTGTATTACAAAGAGTTAGGCAAGAGTTAGTAACAGAATACTCTAATGTCACCACTTTGCCCCCAATGCCTTGACAAGAACACAGACAATATGCCCAGTATTGCTTCACACACACAGACAATATCCCCAATATTGCTTCACATTCTGTACACTGTCACAGTACTGTAAGAACCCATTGGTATCATGCATAGACCTTTCTCTTCTTTGTTGTCTCTCTGTGGTACATATAATGTAAAACTTCAGAGGCTATGCCATCAACCATAGTGTCTCTCCTCATGTGTTGGGGTATTACTGGGCTACTCTCCTTATTATCTGTATAGTATGTCTTTTTATGTCACTAGTGCCTACCAGATTTCAGTAATGTGCTTTGCATTGACCTGTTAGGAAGTCCTTCTTTATAGCACAGCTTATTAGCAAGGGTATGGCATCCAGATCTAGCGAGGTAATCATTCCATTGTACACTGCATTCATTAGGCCAGTCAATGAATATAATGCCCCATTTGGCATGTACTTGTCCATGCACCTGACTCAACTCGAGTAACCACAATGTTCTCGCACCAAGAAAATCAGGAGACTAAATCGCAGAAGCTAATTTGACCACATCAAACCCTTGTCCATCCTCTCAGTGTCCTATGGGTTGCTAAGGAGATAACCTTTCCTCACATACAGAGCATCTACCAACCCATCCTCAAAGACATTCCATCCTTACAGACCATCTGCATATCCATACATCCAATAGTGGCAGAAGCATCTGCTCTAGAGACCGCAGTCTCTTGCAACTTAAATAAAACATGCTGGAAGGACAGATATGTCTTACAGAGAATAACACTTCTCTGGAACCATCTTCCTCTTCATGTGAAGTTAAGTACATGTCGTACTTTATTGAAGTGCAGCCTGGATGCATGGATGGGAAACCATAAGTTCAACCCTGGTTTGGTACCTTTGCTCCTTATGGCAAGGGGAACATGTAATGTCTGCTCCAGGGTTATAGTTATTTAATCTTATTATGCAAAGAGTTCTCTCATAATACTAAAAAATTATCATACCTGGAGTTACACAACACTTACATAAAATAAACAGGACTTGGTACTAAACTACTAAGGCAAGACACTCAGTGGGAATGCATGGCTATTCTACTGCAGATCCTCACAGATCAATTCCCTAGTGAGTACATCTGAACCTTAATGCAGTCATTAAGAGGGACTCTGTTGGACATTTGTTTCCTTGTCTTACACTTACCTGTCATGCCCCTGTCTTGACAGGCCTTCATGTAAAAAAATGATGATTACCTAACTACTTGATATGTGTTTGTATGTGTATATGTGTGTGTGTGTGGTGTGCATATGTGTGTGTGTGTGTGTGTGTGTGTGTGTGTGTGTGTGTGTGTGTGTGTGTGTGTGTATGTGTACATGTGTGTCTGTGTGTGTGTGTGTGTGTGTGTGTGTGTGTGTGTGTGTGTGTTTGTCTGTTCCACAAACTCCTGTCCTCAGTCCTGCAAAAGAAGTTTTACAGTCCCATGCCACCAGTTTAATTTCCAGCTACTTTATGGTTTTGTCATGCACTTACTTTGTGCATTTCACTGGTTATATCTACATTATATGACACAGTCCTGAGTTTCATATGTCTGCTTACGTCTTACTGCTACAATATTGAGGGCCATATAGCTCTTACCTGTGAGTCATGTATGAAAAGTATATTTGAGGCACCTTGTGCACAGAAACAACATCACATTTCTATTTTCATTGTTGTGACATTCATCTTAGTATATTTCTGCTGCAAACCAACTACAAAAATGTTGTTTACATTTCCAGCCTGTTAACCAGTATGTTAATATATGGGTTCCATTTAGTACATCGAATTTACTTTTCGACAAAACATAAATTCGTGAGTGCACTTCCATGAAAGTGCATTTTGTTGAAAATGCACATTCATGTGAAAATCAAAGTAAAAAAAAGAGGAAGAAATAAAAACATGCAGTTTGTATGTAACCTTAGTTGTACATCAGTGTTTAGTGTTGATGTACAACTAAGCAAACTAGTGCTGAGATTGTGGTACAGTGGGGATAAGGGAATATTCCCTTTTCCCCACTGTAGTGTGATCTCGGAGTGATATTAAAGTAGAGGGGGTGCAGGGGGGCTTTCCCCCCTGAAAAATATTTTTTTGTGTGTTTTTTGTTTAGTTAACAGATCCAGTGGCTATGCTTCAGCGGAAGTGCACTTTCGTTGAAGTGGGCATCTACTTTTCTTTTTTGAAGAAGTGTAATTTCGATGAAGAAAAGTAGATCCATATATATAATGCAATAGTTTCATAGTTTCTAGGTAAGCAGACCTTTATGGAGCCTAGACCAAATTCCCAGTTGCTGCAAACACTGTCTGTTTAGGTGATTTGCTCAATGTCACACACAGTAGGTAAATGAAGGTGGAAATTTTCAGACCCTGCATCCTTGCCCACAAGGAAGCAGCTCATTAACAATTCAAAGCTTTATTCCTCTGCACCAACTGCCAGAATAGAAGTTTTTAACTAAATGCAGAAATCCTGTACAATCTTGTAGAGAAGAGTGTATCACAGTAATATGCAACAATGACTATTTAATGGATGTTGAAGATCAGACTGTTCTGATCATCACTCCAAATAATACAAACTGTATGAATTGACAAATGCTGACCCATTTACAGTTGCTGGAATCTGTAGAGAATGTACTGAAAAATGCATTACTAAAATGCAATATTTTACATAACCAAAACGCAATATGTTTAGATTATATTGCACAATCCAAGCTTGTTAATGAATCAATTTAATGCAAGGAATAAAGCAAAACAATTAAATACAATATAAATGCATCAGTAGCTTTTGTTCAACAACCCACAAGTCATACAGAAATATGTATAACAAAAATAACATCCTAATTTTTGGAAGTGTGGGCTTATATGCTTGCAGGACACGTACGTCTTATTTTTGACCTCATTATGTGTTCTCTGTCATCAAGGATAGCTATCCTGTTTGATATCACTCAGTACAGGTCTGACCTACTGGAATTGCTAACAATGCTTTATTGTTGCAGCACACACCTCCAGAGACAACAGAGCTGGATCATGGACAAATGGGACCCTACGAACATAATGAATCAGACCCCCACCAGCCATATCAATATCCCATTACTTGGCTGTCTCTCTCCAGTAGCTATAAACACTGAGTGTCAGTGTACATACTGTTTTCTTCATTTTACTTTCATAGTTATCACAGAGATTTGGATTTCATTTAAAACTTTTATTTCAAATTTTACAGAACAAAACAGCCAATTTCTAAGTAAAACAAACTACTCTGTCATTGAAAACATAAGTAGCATGAGAAACAGTGAACTTCTTTTCGCCTTGAAGCTCACATTTAGTGAAAATGCATCTAGCAAACAAACTACAAGAGATGTGCTGGGATTCATACTCAAATAGCATATAGTGAAATACTAACTAGCTCCTCTGTGAAGGGAGCAGGTGTTCAAAAGGCAGATGTATAATGCATCTGCTAAAAGCCTGGGAAAGCCCACTGGCCATAAGTGTCCCTTTTCAAGAGCAGCCTAAGAGTACTATCTGGTGAAGTAACATCACAGAGTCACATATAAGACAAAGAAGTCTGAGGGACTCAAACTGTATAGTATAGGAAGCAGCTCATAGCCTTAATCATCTTGACTCAGTGCTAGATAAACTGTTGTAGCCCATACACAGTGGAATCCACGTGTGCCTGCAAAAACAAGCTAAATTAAAAATGTACTAATAGTTAAAATATTACATTAAACATATAGTTCACATTGTCCAGTTTATTCACGGATAAACAATAAACACACAGTCAATGTTCAAAAGAATAATGAAACCATCCATCACATCCAAAGACCATAGTTCAATGATGATGCTCCTGTTTACTACAATCAATTTCCTTCCTATAACTACTCTGATTCTAAGGTAGGTATTAGATTTGCCATTTAGGGGACCATGGAAGAGCCTAGCCCAAATATCCAGTTGCTCAAAAGCACTGGGAAACATAAAGGTCCTACCAAACACCCTAATATTGGGTGATTTCAATTACCCAAACATTAACTGGGAGAACTACTCAAGTACTAACTCTCTTGCCCAACATTTCCTAGAATTTATAAACTCAAATGCCCTGGATCAACTGGTCAACACTCCCACCATTGGTGACAACATATTAGACCTGGTCATCACCAACATGGGCAAATGGTGTTCCACACTGGAGGTCAACCCCTCGCTGGTTAGATCTGACCATAAACAAATCACTTTGGATATCCACATTCCACCCCACCCCTGGACAAGGAAACCACCATGAAAAACTTTTCAAAAGCAAACTTCATGTTACTTAAGACCGAGGTGAAAAGTTTCAAAGCCCCCATGCTAAAGTATAATGCTGTCCAAGCTGTAAAATCCTTTACTAATGGATTCTATGGGCACCTACAAGAATGCATGGATCATGCTATCCCAAGCAAAACCAAGACTCACTCCTCCAAGAAAAGGAAACCAGTCTGGTGGACCCCTGCCATAAGCAAGCTATACAATAAAAGGAGGAAATTAGTACAGAAAAGAGTAAAATCCCAAGAAAGGAAGACATCCCTGATCAGTATCAGCAAGAAACTATGATCCCTCATAAAATTATCCAAGTCGAGCTTCGAAAGAAAAATTGCTAAGGACTCCAAAGATAACCACAAGGCATTCTTTAGCTGTGTCAAGAATCTACGTGGCAATGCTCAGATCTGCTCAGAGGTAGTGCAGAATGGCACAAAATACACTGAACCGACCAATATTGCCAACATGCTGGCAGACAGGTTCAGTGCAAACTTCACCGCCTCTCACCCCAAAAGGGCCCATAATCATACCAGAAGAATGTAGATCCCCTGAAATCACAGACGCTCCAGTTAAAACAACCCTCTCCAAAGACAAAAACACAGCATCAATGGTACTGGACAGTGTCCCAGGCTGCGTCCTACACAAGCTCAAAGACGAACTAACCCCTCACCTAAACACACTGTTCATACTCAGCCTCTCCACAGGCTACGTACCCATAGAGTGGCACACAACAATGGTTATTCCACTCCACAAAGTGAGCCACAACAGACCCCAGGAACTAATGCCCTATAACCCTGACTAGCTTGGACTGCAAGGCTATGGAGCGCATCTTCATTGAACTCATTAACAGAGACACTGGGAACCTCCAAACACCGGACCCTACCCAGTTTGGCTTTGTTAAGGGCAGAGCATGCCTCCTAAACCTGGTGGACTTCTTTGAGACAGTTACCAAGGCTATAGATGAGGGAAAGGTGGTACACGCAGTCTACCTGGACATTGCAAAGGCCTTTGACACCATTCCCCATTCTGGTATTATAGACAAGCTCACCAGCCTGAACATAAACCCCTATGTCAAAAGATGGGTTGCCAGCTGGCTCACGAACAGAACCCACATGATGAGAGTTGCGGGAGCTAGGTCTGACTCTGAACCGGTTACAAGTGTCATTCTTCAGGGCTCAGTTCTAAGACCCCTCCTGTTCAGCATATACTTCTCAGAGGTACAGGCAAGCACAGGAGGACTGTGGCTGACCAAGTTCACAGACAACTGCAAACTAGGGGCTATAATTAACTCTCTATTTGACACAGACATCCTCCAAAAGGGTCTCACTGAGATGGATACCTGGTGTCAAAATCATGGCCTCAAGCTAAATGCCAAAAAGTGCATAGTCACCCCCTTTAGAAAATACAAAGTACCCACAAACTACCACATAGGTGGTAGTCCTCTAAATACGGAAGACATAATAAGGGATCTGGGGACCCAAGTAGATAGTAATCTCTCCTTTGATAATCACATTGCCAAAGTGGTTAGAAAATCCTTCTATGTGGCCCACCTAATCACAAAAGGGTTCGCATCCAGATCAAAAGAGGTCATTGTGCCCCTCTACTTATCACTCATCAGACCCATCATAGAGTACAACACCCCATTTGGGATGTACCTTACAAGACACCTGCAACAGCTGGAAAGACCACAGAAGTATCTCACCAATAAGATCACTGGTCTCAAACAGATGCCTTATGCAGCTTGAATGAAGAAACTCCAGCTGTACTCAGTTGCATACCACCTACTCAGAGGTGATCTCTGTCTGACATAAAAGGCCATGTCCAAACCAGAATTGATGGACATGCTCCACCTAAAGAAAACCATATCCCCTCAAGCCACATGCTCTAGGGATCTAAACCTCACCACAGCAATAAATAGGACATGCTGGAGGGATAGATTCCTGTCCCAGAGACTTCCCATGCTTTGGAACAAGATACCAATCTACATTAGGCAGAGCTCCTCACTAACACTCTTCAAGAGAAACCTTGACAAGGGGATGGGAAACAGAAAGTTTACCCAGGGGATCATTTCAGTGGCTCTGCTGGACAGAGGCACAGGGAACACATTCTGGCTATGCTTATGAATGCCTTCAGGCAGATAGCCTAGTACCTACCTATGAACATAAGTGACTTGCTCAAGGACTGATCAAAAGTAGAGTCTCTCAGGAATCAGTCCTTGGACTGCTCCTTTTTGGCATTTACTTCTCTGAAGTCAAGGTCAGTGTCAGTGGTCTCTAGCTGACAAAATTTGCAGATGATTGCAAATTAGAAGCTGTCATTGAATTCCACACTGACACAAATGTTCTCCAGGAAGGACTGACGCAAACAAACAACTGGTGTCAGAACCATGGACTAAAACTAAATGAGAAGAAATGCATAATAGTATCCTTCAGGAAGTCATCCACCCCTGGTAACTATCATATTGACAAGACACCACTTAGAGCTGACCAAGTAGTCATGGAATTAGGGACACACATAGACAGTAATCTAGCCTTTGACAATCACATGTCTGCAGGAATGAGGAAATAATTCTATATTACGCAATTTATAACCAAAGGTATGGCATCTAGGTCCAAGGAAGTCATTGTTCCACTGTATTCAGCATTCATCAGACCTATCACTGATTACAATGCCCCCCTTAGTATGTACTTAACCAGGCATATCCAACAACTGGGACATCCACAGAGGTTCCTTTCTAAAAGAATACAGGGTGTAAGAAAAATGTCTTATGCAAACTGCTGAAGGCCCTATCCCTGTATTCTTTATCCTATAGGCTGCTGAGGGGAGATCTATGCCTGGCATACAGGGCATTGTCAGACTCCACTCTGATGGAGCTTTACATATTCACAAAACAACTAGCACCAGAATTACCCATTCTAAAGACTTAACCCTTGACTGTGATATAAATAGGACTTCCTGGAGAGACAAGTATGTATCCCAGAGACTACCCCATCTCTGGAACAGGCTCACCATCCATGTGAAGCAGAGTTCCTCCCTAACCCAATTCAAGTGTAACTTGGACATGTGGATAGGGAACAGGAAATTATCCTTGGTTTGGCACCAATGTCTCTAATGGACACAAACAACCTGTAAATGTTTCATCTCCCAGGCTCCTGCTTGTAAAATGTTTCATCCACCAAGCCCCTGCTTACACTTATCAAGGGTACCAGAACTTGTCAGAGATTTGGGATGCATGGCTAGGAATAAAAAGGCCGTTGTGGTTGTTAGCCTAGTAAACACCTATGAACTATGAGCCTGTAAATGAGGCATAATCAAAGATGTTCTGCAAAACTGGAGACAGATACAAGCAGACTGCTATAAATTGATTGAAAAGTTAACAGAAGAATTGTTTTTGCATCAACATGTATTTTATGGTCCCCAAAAAATATAAAACTGTAATAACTGACATTGACTGACTGCAATCCTTAATGATTTACCAAAGGAGAAGAAAGTAGTTAATGTAGGTCTGGTAGATGACTTTGCCCCCATATCTAAGGTACAGAGTTTGACTCTTGAGCATGTCAATAAACTAGACAATTCCCCCTAAATAGGACATTTCATGCAATGCATGCACATATGTGTATGTGCGCACACACACACACACACACACACACACACACACACACACACACACACACACACACACACACACACACACACCCATGCTATTGGTGGTACCCCTCAAGCAGACAAATGTTCTGTGCTCTTTCATTTAATGATGATTTCCCTTCCATCTATGAAAATCAAAAATGCTGCAATGATCTCCCATTCACACAAAGAAATAATGCTGCACTCCTGTTTGTATTTAAATCCTACCCCAATTACTGGATGTCTTTCATTTGCATGCAAAAGCTCAGTCTGTCTCTTTGGCTCACATATGAGCCAATGAGAGACTGGAGCTGTTGTATGCTCAACAGTGACAGAGCAGAAAGACTGAGCAGCAGAAAACAATTTATGATGGAGCAGGAGAAAAACAGTTGAGACATTTTTTGATTAATGTGTGGCAGAAAATCAGTTTGGGACATTTTTTTAGTAAGTGTCACGTGGCTACCAACGCCAGGCCCTAGGCAGCTGCTTAGGTTGCCTTGTGTGGATTGCATCCCCTTTTGTTCTTCATAGAAATTCTGTTTTTCTGGCAAACTATTCAGGACTGAAGTCACTAAATAATGACAGTCATCTGAGTTTCAGACTCCACATCCTTTAGAAAATGCATACAAATACAAAACCTGTTATTGTAGCAACTTTCTAGGTTTATAAGAACAATGTTTAAAAAGTCCCTGATTTTGGGCCTTTGTCCCCCCATTATTTTTAGCTTTGTCCAGATTTCATGCACTTAGAGATGTATGCCTAGAGGACTTTTAAGTGTGCTTGAAAGCCAAGGTACATTTTGAGGGTGTTAAAAGGAATGAAGGTAGAGTTTGTGCTCTAATAGTAGATTATACTGTAGCACATTTTAGGGACATAGACTGGAGTAGAACTGCAAGGATGGGCTGAACCCCTAAAACGAGATTTTTTCCAAGCTGTTTGCTTGTTTGCAGTGAATAGCCAGAACTTCGGCGTTCATAGCTGTGGAACCACCCCACAGAGCATCACCTCACTTCTTGATCTCAATTTACTTAGCCAGAGACAAATAATTAAATTATTTTCTTCTTGTTTTTCATGTTATAATGTGACTAGTGTCCCAGCTTGAAATGACTTCCTAGTACTATAACAACCCTCCCTTTGCAACACACACAGTCTTATAAAATACTTCTTTGTGTGCTAACTCAGATTATTATGCCTGCATAACAACACATTACCTTCTCTATGTTGTATATCTATAACTATGTCTATATCATTTGTAGCACAGAATGATGGTTCTCACCAGGTGAAGGAATAAAAGTTACTCAAAATGAGTAAATAATTGTGCAAATGGTGTTTCAGCAAACTAGTCAGAGAGCATTTGCCCTTTGTGGGAAGAGACTTGGTGTACAGAACTGTGGCACACAGAGAGAGAGAGAGAGAGAGAGAGAGACAGCCACAGAGACGGAAGATCTTGAAGAAGCTGGAAATTGTTTCTGTCAGATGAAACCAGAAAAAGCTAACAAAAGAAACCATTTTCCAGCAGAATAAAACTGAATTAAAAGGTACTTCCTGTAAACATTGTTAAACAGGAAGACTTTCTTTTTGCTTGGAGAAACCTGCCTTATATTAAGTTGTATGTAAAAAATGCATTTTTTATGAAAAATGAGTGGTCTCAGCTGCTTTAATCATCCTGTATCTATATGTGCAGTGCATATAAATCTGTCTATCTATCTATCCATCTATCTATCTATCTATCTATCTATCTATCTATCTATCTACGTACATAAATACATGAAAGCACTGCATACAATCAAACCACAAAACATTACATTGAATGCCACAAACAATCGTAGCACTCTCACAAACTCACATTTATTTATTTATTTATTTTTGCTGGTGGGCAAAACTCCCTGTATACCACCATGTGGGTAGCAATGTCCCCCAGCTCCCATTCTCCCTTACTTATACACGCTAACTTTAAAGTCAAACAGATGTGAGGTAATGAATATGTACGCATATAGGGCAATACACTTTGTTGTGAGATCCAACATTTTGATAGTAAACCTATATATATATATATATATATATATATATATATATAATATATAATTATATATATATGTTCAGCAATGATTTACAGGTCCCTGGTGATATCCTGACCTAAATAGTTGCTAGAGTACTTGTGCATCAGCTACCGACTGAGCCAAGTCAAACAGATAAAATTCTCAGTACTTCCTGACTGGGAAGGGATGCCCATTGCACTGCAGCATTATTAATTGGACATCAGTTCCAAGCAAGGACTGGGTGAATGCTGTGTTGGGGAAATGAGAAGGCAGAGTGCAGCAGACCTGGGCTGGAAGTTTTGGTGAGCTATTCACCAATATGTAGGAAATGTCTCAAATGCATCAATTGTTCATATTTTGAAAAAAAAAAACAGTAAGTAGGTCCCAACTATGAGCATTTAAATGCAAAATATGCTTAGTTTGGGCGTCCAAGTGGGTTTACCAAAGATACCAATAACAGGATATGAATAACCACATAAGAGGGAAGATGCCAGTGCAAATGGAAGGTATTCTGAATTTCGACAAATGCAGCCCAGCTATCAGACATTAATAACACTAACTTTGCAATATTCTGTAGGCAGGATAAAGACCCCTTTCCTATGTTTTACACCCCTGTAGTAAACTTCAGGACTGTTGTCAGAACAACATTAAGCAGATTAGTGTTGTTCTGTTTTAACTTTACTTTTACTTGAGCAGTCAGTCTGCTGTTCCACTTACTGTAGCATCTTTAGAAACCAAAGCAAACACAAATGGAGTTCTGTTTTTCACAATGAACATATAGGTCCACAGTTTTTATGACAACTTCCATTTAAACAAATTACTGCTGAACACAGAAGCATACAGCCCCATTTTGTGACTTTAAAATAATGATAAAACATTTTGGCTGAGAAGGAAATGTATGTAGAACAAAAACGTTACTATGTATGTTGCACATATTGCTAAGATGTAGAAAGCTGCATGTACTTTTGCAACATGGCTGATAGATGTGGTCTTTGATGTGTGGAATTGCTCAGTCTATAGACATAATTCCTTGAATTCTAATGTGTCCAGTGACCTCAGTATTAAGTGTTGTAGGCAAATATTACATTATATGTATCCTAATGAAAATTAGCGGAAATGGAATCACAGAAACATATTGTTCACAAGACTTTGCTTAATGCCAGCATGCAATTTTGTACAAGGAAGCTTTTTATTTATTTTTGAACAATGTAGCATTACAGAAAATACATTGATGATTATTAATTTTATGGCAGGAGTCCCAGGAGCTGAGGACACGACTTGAAGGGTCAGAGGCCCTGGTTCTCCAATTAGAAAGTAAACTACGGGCCTGCAACAGGGAAGACTCTGTTCTGGTAGAAACAGTTCAGAAAATTCGAGAAGCCAGTGAAGCAGAGCTGAAACGATTCCAAGAAGAGGCTGAGACAGCATATAGTCAAAATGTGAGTGCTTCACTTTTACATGACGTTTTGCCTGAAGTCTTGAGAGTAAAATGTATGGGAAGCAATATGATAAACTCAATACTTTGAAACCAAAGTCACCTTTTCAGGATAGGAACAAGATAATTTGGAGAATGCAAGTTTTTCAGAGGAACTAAACTTGCAGAATTGACGTTATGTAGAGGTTTGTAAAAGTTGTGGTGTAATTGACTGTCATACTAGATATTAGATATAATTAGCCTTACTCAGTGACAAAGTACCAGTCAACAGTACAACAGGCACATTCATGACAGCCCCATACTCACTGAAGCAAGGCCTGAAATTATAGCTTTCTGATGAGTGCCACATATTTAAATTTGACAGTCATAGCTTGGATTCATGCATATACACAGTTTTGTTCAGAAATGGGTGAAAAGGATTTATATATTCTGCTGTGGAAATAACTGAGTTGTAGATTCAAAAATCATGTAAAATAGCAAAACTCCTTCAGGATGAGAATGATATCATATGGACATTCTGCATTTGTGTTTATTACAAGCTGAAGCCCTGACCACCCCTGAAAGCAATGTACTTCACACTTGTTATCCTTTATTGATTAAGTATGAAAATCAGTGTGGTAATAACAGATATGTTTGTAACAAATTATGTTCTGAAATACTTCTAAACAATTGGCAGCATTACTCTGTAGAAATGTATATAGGCATGACAAGTTAGCGTTACTCAATATTAGAAGGGAGCTACTGCTAGCTAATTTGTGTTTTTCTTCAAAACATTGAGTGTAAAAGACAAGCTAAATGATTTGTGGCTACAGTAATCATGTTTCTCAGCTGAAACGTGAAAATATATGAAGAACTTGAAGCAGCCAATTCTTACCTCTTTTTTCAGATAGAAAAGTTAATATCAGTTTATGTCTTGGCTCTAATTTTACTTCAGATGAAAACTCCCTAACTTACCATCTTCTAAAATTTCTAGGCTTAGATGTCACCACCTTAACAAATCTGAATATAATTGAAATGAAATTGTCAGTATGAATAGTAAATAGATGCTGCTAATTAATTTATAAGATTTAAATTAATAGTTTGTCACTTTTTGCGTTCAGTTTGTGGTGAGCTGTAATGAGGATTAGAAACCAATTCATTCTGAGAGAAAAATACATTGTTTCTCTACATTCAGGTTCACACATAATATCTCTTGAAAACCGACCTTATTTAGAATTTCTTTTCATAGTGCTACATCACAAACAGCAGCCAGTATTTCACTATTCAATTGTAATCACTGCTTCACATTTTGAGGGAGTGTCTGTACATGATTGAAGACTTATATTTAGAGTCACGTTCTGTAGCTGGTTATTGTAGTATGTGGCATTGAAATCAGATGGTCCTATTTAAAACTAATAATTTGATGCCTCTTTGCATTTTCTCTGCAACAACAAATGTGACCTGGTTCCCAGATGCTAGTTTTGTTCTTAAAACCCATGCTGAGCTGTTCATCTGTGTCTATAACAAGCTAGCAGTCTGTCCCTTACTTTATAATACAATTTATAATGCAGTGAAGGTAACAGAACATAAAGTGTTAATTGCATCAACCAAAATAATTGTATACTCCACGATTAATTAAATCAAGCTTTAAATAGTGAAATAAATAAACATAATAACCTGCACCTGTTTCCAGTTTTATTCTTTCCTGTGGCTTATTGCTTCGGGAAAGCTTTACTATAAAGCACCCTTAAAATGTAAAACCTAAAAACAGTTATTTACTATAAAGCACCCTTAAAATGTAAAACCTAAAAACAGTTATTTACTATAAAGCACCATTAAAATGTAAAACCTAAAAACAGTTATTTTCTTCATTAAAAATTGCATCACATCATTACATTTATGCCTAGTTTATTTTAATGTTCTCAAAACATGAATACAGTGTAACGGCTGATGATTTAGATTTTGAAATGCATCATTGAAACAGCCGTGAAAGACCGTTAAGACAGTTAAGAAATTATTCTCTAAATTAACTACGTGACATATTATATTTTGGAAACCCAGGGCACTGCAGAGGAGCCATAAAACATGTGACTAGCTCTTAATTTACACCTGTCCACCACTGTTCCTTGGTACTTGTTTACTTCTTTGTTTGCCTTGGTAAAGGAAGCAAGACCCAAGAGGGCTATCCATCATAATACTGAGTCAGTCATGTATATGTTATGCATGCTGTGAATACTGAAACTGCTTCCAAGGTGTTTATGCTTGTGCTGTACTAAATACTTGGATGTATATTTAATTCATGCTTCCTATCAGTGCTGGATTACATATTTTGTTTTGCTGACATAATAGTCCCCTTCTATCCATGCATTAATACTGTAGTATAATCTCCAAACCTTTTTTTACTTCACTTCCAGACTCACTATTCCATTTACAGCATCACACATTATATCATTTACTCTTCCACCTAGTCTGTTTTATCTTCTACCCTTCCTACAACAGTAAGACAGTGATGGTGAATACCAACCTGAATTCTAGTGCGTGCCTGTATATAACTAACATTTGGTGATGTAGAATGAAGGTTAATGCATTTTCTAATTAAATGATGTTTACAGTGATAGGGTGAGACGAGAGATTATTGTCCCTGATGATGTGTACATTTCTACACTATCTAGACTGCATTAGAGGACTGGAGGTTTGACATAAATTATTGGACAATATGTTGTCAGATGATAAAAATGGTGATTAGAAGGTAATTACATTTAACGCTATAAATGGTTCTTAGCCAGCAATGATGATATTGGGATGGATGTAGATGGGGATCTGCTTCAGTAGATCAAATTTACATATTACTGAACCTTACTTTTGCTAGACAAAGTCATTGAAAGTTTAATTTGCTGAATGGAAATTTTTTTACAGGTTAAGTCAATACTTGGTCAACATGGGGAAATATGTCTTTTTCCCCACTGTAGTGCGATCTCGGAGTTGGAATATATAGTTAATAGGGGAGTTGGGGGCACAGACCCGTACATTGGGAGCTGTGGTGGGCACAGCCCCCCACCTGGGTGGGTTTGATGTACTGCGATGTGTCTTTAGCTTTAGTGTTGGCCAAGAGTTTACTTACCTTGTGAAAGATTTTGCACTTGGCAAATGAAACATTTGATGTTTTCATCTCACAAAAGTTTGTTTGCGTCTTTCGGCTTTTCCCGGTTAGGGGTCGCCACAGCGGAACTCCGGTCCGCTAATGATTGGCAGTTGATTTTTACATACCGGCTTGCCAGGCCTGACGCACAACCTTCAACGAAGGTATGCCCATTCATGCATGTCTCCACGCAGAAGACGCTCTAGCTGAGAATCGAACAGGAGAGCGTCTTACTGTGAGGTGACAATGCTACCGCAGCACCACCACCACGGGTCATCTCACAAAAGTAAGGTTCAGTAATATGAAAGTTTGATTTACTGAAGTAGATCCATAGATGGGTGGGGAAGATTGACTTCTAGCACTGATAATGTAACAATGTGCCCATCTGTCAGACATTGAAAGCTGAGCCTTTTCATTTGTATGTATTTAATATGAGCAGGCAAAACAAGACAGGAACAACATGAATGTGAACAAAGGGTACATCAGGCAACAGCAGCAATAACAACAACAACAACAACAACACACATAAACACACACACTCACACACACACACACACACACACACACACACACTGCAGAAAAAAATAACTGGTTATTAGGCAGTTGAAAGCTATCTTCTTCAGAAAATACATTCCATTTGTTTCATTTGTTGGTACTTACAGCCCAGTTTAAAGTTTCAGACAATATCATTGTATGAGGTTATATGCTGAATCAGCTCAGTACTTTATCAGCTATGTGGGATTGTGATGCATTTACATTCTGAGCATCTTGGTATAAGCCTCTAGGGAACATTATTGTCTTAAATTTTAATAAGAAGTCTGTAAAAAGATCTACAAATGGTCCATTAAAACCCGGCATGATTGGATACCTTCCTTTAGCACATCTCTGGTCCTGACTGGAGGCTGCTGTGCATCTCTTAGGTCACACAGAAAATGAAAGGCTTGCAATATAAATGGGTCATACCTAAAATCAAGGGTGTTGCATAGACTAACAGCTCTGCCTAGGAACAGGGTGAGGTCATTAATTTACCAGCAGATTACCTTAGTAAACTAATCATCATGAATCACTATAAGCAGGGATTTAATGATTTAACCTAAATAAGCTATTTTAATGGTACCGGATAAACCAACTCTTGAAAAATATTTATTTATTTATTTATTTAGTTATGTATTTACATTTCTTTACTTGGATAGCCCGACTTGGTCATCTTAAACAAACCCATTTTCAGCAGAGGCCTGAGTAGAAAAGCTCCATATATCAATATGAAAAAAGTAAAGAACAACAAAACATAAAAAAATAATATATATTCCTAGTAGGATAACATAATACATAGTAACTTTATTAACAAATAATAGTCTTCACCATCTGGAGTCAGTCCAAAAAGGGGAATCAGAAATTGGCAGCATTATCGCATATGCTTACATGAAATATGCTACTTTTTGATAAAACCTGAAATGGCTGTGAGACTGACAGGTGCCAACATGTCCTGAATATTGAGACTACATGCTCAGGTCAGCCCTACTCTGTGAGCATACATGCGTACACACACACACACACACACACACACACACACACACACACACACACACACACACACACACACACACACACACACACACACACACACACACTACAACATATGCACAGGTTGTGAGGGCTGTACATGCAACACCTCAGTTGTATCTCAAGAAGTCATAAACTCGATAAAACTCAGAATTTCAGTTCCTATATGAAATATAGTATACAGACTTTCCACTGAATGCTGTATAGTATCTCTGTACCAAGACAAAGGTAGCTGTCCATAGCAAGAAAATAACTGGGGTCAACAGTAAATCAAGCCAGACTCCAAGGCCCAAAAGGCAGACATTGTGTGACCTGGCAATCCCAGAAAATTGACAGTAACTTGTGATTGCATTGTATGTAACACAGGCATATATTTTACTGCACTTTGTAAGGCAGCTGGGACAGAGTGCACTGCTTTATATGGGAATATGTACAATAGTTATTAAATTCAATGTAAAAACATCACAAAAAGCAGACTAAGTACAGCTTAAAATCATTAAAACGAGAATATTTGAAAAAGCCTGTGGCAAGTGCTCTGTTACCCCAGAGTTCTTTTCCTACACAAGTACACTGTAGTGTAAAGGTAAACACCATATAACAACAAATAATATAAAATGTTATTGGGAGGTCTCTGATTATAACAAACATGTTATGTGTTGAAGATATGCATGTCAAGAAATTTGTCTGAATAGACAAGCTGGAAAGCTGAATCTTGACGTCGTTGTTTTGAACACATAACTCTTTCATTATGATTGGAGATCCCAAACTTAAATTCTCTGTAGTACGAGATCTTCAGCAGCTTTAATGTACTACTAGTTGTAGAAAAAAATCTAGAAGTGTTTTGCAAATATGAAAGCAGTAAAACACTTAGCACTGCACATGTACAATGGCGAGAAGCAAAGTTTACCTCTGATGGATTAACATCTTTTTTGTGCGACAGCAGGAAGTATTTTACAGGTTTCACACCTCATTTAGCTTCTCACTGCTCTTTTGTTGTAGCCACTGTGTATGCTGCTGTGCAAGACTAGGTCATACATTCTGAAAGTTGGACATATCAAAACTTGTTATGCTCTTTGACATCTGAGTGATGCATAACAAGCTTACCCCCCCCCCCCGGGTTTTAGAATATAACTGGTCTGTATACTGCATTGAAGATTATGATAGAGTCTCTGATCATAACCAGCTTATTATGTCTTTGGATGCCAAGAAATTCCATTTGTGAGAGAAGCTCAAGATGTTTGTTTAGGAACTACGCTGGCATGTATTTACATTCCACAAGATGTTTGTCTCGGGACTACACTGGCATGTATTTACATTCCACAAAATGTTTATCTCGGGACTACACTGGCATGTATTTACATTCCACAAGATGTTTATCGCGGGACTACACTGGCATGTATTTACATTCAACAAGATGTTTATGTCGGGACTACACTAGCATGTATTTACACTCCACACGATGTTTATCTTGGGACTACACTGGCATGTATTTACATTCCACAAGATGTTTGTCTCAGGACTACACTGGCATGTATTTACATTCCACAAGATGTTTGTCTCAGGACTACACTGGCATGTATTTACATTCCACAAGATGTTTGTCTCGGGACTACACTGGCATGTATTTACATTCCACAAGATGTTTATCTCGGGACTACACTGGCATGTATTTACATTCCACAAGATGTTTATCTCGGGACTACACTGGCATGTATTTACATTCCACAAGATGTTTGTCTCGGGACTACACTGGCATGTATTTACATTCCACAAGATATTTACCTCGGGACTACACTGGCATGTATTTACATTCCACAAGATGTTTATCTCGGGACTACACTGGCATGTATTTACATTCCACAAGATGTTTATCTCAGGACTACACTGGCATTTATTTACATTCCACAAGATGTTTGTCTTAGGACTACACTGGCATGTATTTACATTCCACAAGATGTTTATCTCGGGACCACACTGGCATGTATTTACATTCCACCTAAAACTGCTGTAATGGAACATAAGAAAATTCTGGGGGAAATAATCAGGTTTCAGCAAGGAATATTATTTATAGGTGGGGACTGAAACTTGATTTGCAGCAGTGAAGATGTGTCTAGGAGGCCTACAAGGGAAAATATAACAAAGGAGGGTAGATTTTTGAAGAAATGTATGAAAATAGTTGGCATGGAAGATGTAAATTCAGTAATAGGAGTTCAGAGTGAATTTACATATTATTCCACAAGATATAAAAACTGGGCTAGGCTAGACAGAGTTTACATTTCACAGGAACGTGTACATTTAAGTGAAGGTCTTGATACCCACCCATGGGGATGCACAAGTCAGTGCATTTATTTGTGCTGGTCCCAAGCCCAGATAAATGGGGAGGGTTGCATCAGGAAGGGCATCCGGCATAAAATGTTGCCAAATCATACATGCAGACAACAGTAAAGAAATACATACTGGATCAGTCGAGGCCCAGGTTAAGAATGACCGCCACCAGTACTGTTGGCCAACAGGGTGCTGGCAGAAATTGGGCTACTGTTGGCCGAAGGAGGAGAAGAGGGGGAAGGCATGCCCAAAGGCAGGTAAAAGCTAGGACTGTGATAGTGAGAGGCGGATCTTTGAATGTTGGCAGTATGACTGGTATAGGGAGAGAACTAGCTGATATGATGGACTGAAGGAAGGTTGGTATGTTGTGTGTGCAAGAGACCAGATGGAAGAGGAGCAAGGCTAGGTGTATCGGAGGCAGTTTCAAATTGTTTTATCATGGTGTGGATGGGAGGAGAAATGGTGTAGGCATTATCCTGAAGGAACAGTATGCTAAGAGTGTTTTGGAGGTGAAAAGAGTGTCGGATAGAGTGATGTTTATGAAGCTGGAAATTGATGGTGTAATGATGAATGTTGTTAATGAATATGCTCCACAAGTTGGGTGTGCGATGGATGAGAAAGAAAAATTTTGGAGTGAGTTGGATGAAGTGGTGATGACTGTACCCAAGGGTGAGAGACTGGTGATTGGAGCAGATTTCAATGGGCATGTTGGTGAAGGGAACAGAGGGAATGAGGAAGTCATGGGTAGGTATGGTGTTAAGCAAAGGAATGCAGAAGGTCAGATGGTAGTGGATTTTGCGAAAAGGATGGACATGGCTGTGATGAATACGTATTTTAACAAGAGGAGGAGCATAGGGTGACATACAAGAGTGGAGGAAGATGCATACAGGTGGATTATATCTTATGTAGAAGGACCAGTCTGAAGGAGATTGGAGACTGTAAAGTGGTGGCAGGGGAAAGTGTAGTTAGGCAGCATAGGATGGTGGTTTGTAGGATGACATTGGTGATCAAGAAGAGGAGGATGAGTGTGAGGGCAGCACCAAGGATCAAATGGTGGAAACTGAAAAAGGGTAATTGTGAGGTGATGTTCAGGGAAGAGTTAAGACAGGTACTGGGTGGCAGTGAAAAGTTACCGAATAACTGGGTAACTACAGCAGAGCTAGTAAGAGAGATGGCCGGAAAGGTGCTTGGTGTAACATCTGGAAAGAGGAAGGAGAACAAGGAGACCTGGTGGTGGAATGAAGAAGTCCAGGAGAGTATACAAGAAAGAGGTTGGTGAAGAAGAAGTGGGATTGTCAAAGAGATGAAGAAAGTAGACAAAGAGTATAAGGAGATGAGGTGCATGGCAAAGAGAGAGGTGGCGAAGGCTAAGGATAAGGTGTATAAAGAGTTGTATAAAAGGTTGGACACTAAGGAGGGAGAAAAGGACCTGTACCGATTGGCTAGACAGAGGGACTGAGCTAGTAAAGATGTGCAGCAGGTAAGGGTGATAAAGGATAATGAGGGAAATGTATTCACAAGTGAGGAGAGTGTGTTGAGCAGATGGAAAGAGTACTTTGAGGAGTTGATGAATGAAGAGAATGAGCGGGAGAGAAGATTGGATGATGTGCGGATAGTGAATCATGAAGTGCAGTGGATTAGCAAGGAGGAAGTAAGGATAGCTATGAAGAGGATTTAGAATGGAAAGGCTGTTGGTCCAAATGACATACCTGTAGAAGCATGGAGGTGTTTAGGTGAAATGACAGTGGAGTTTTTAACTAGATTGTTTAATGAAATCTTGGAAAGTGAGAGAATGCCTGAGGAATGGAGGAAAAGTGTTTTGGTACCGATTTTTAAGAATAAGGGTGATGTGCAGAGCTGTAGTAACTACAGAGGGATTAAACTGATCAGTCACAGCATGAAGTTATGGGAAAGAGTAGTGGAAGCTAGGTTAAGGGAGTTGATGATTAGTGATCAGCAGTATGGTTTCATGCCAAGAAAGAGCACTACAGATACAATGTTTGCTCTGAGAATGTTGATGGAGAAGTACAGAGAGGGTCAGAAGGAGTTGCATTGTGTCTTTGTGGATTTAGAGAAAGCATATGACAGGGTGCCTAGAGAGGAGTTGTGGTATTGTATGAGGAAGTTGGGAGTGTCAGAGAAGTATGTAAGAGTGGTACAGAATATGTACAAGGGTAGTGTGACAGTGGTGAGGTCTGCGGTGGGAGTGACGGATGAGTTTAAGGTGGAGGTGGGATTACATCAAGGATCAGCTCTGAGCCCTTTCTTATTTGCAATGGTGATGGACAGGTTGACAGACGAGATCAGACAGGAGTCCCCGTGGACTATGATGTTTGCAGATGACATTGTGATCTGTAGTGAGAGTAGGGAACAGGTGGAGGAGACCCTGGAGAGGTGGAGATCTGATCTAGAGAGAAGAGGAATGAAGGTCAACAGGACTAAGACAGAATATATGTTTGTGAATGAGAGGGAGGATAGAGGAATGGTGAGGATGCAGGGAGTAGAGGTGGCGAAGGTGGATGAGTTTAAGTACTTGGGATCAACAGTTCAGAGTAATGGTGAGTGTGGAAGAGAGGTGAAGAAGAGAGTACAGGCAGGATGGAGTGGGTGGAGAAGAGTGTCAGGAGTGATTTGTGACAGACGAGTACCAGTAAGAGTGAAAGGAAAGGTCTACAAGAGGGTAGTGAGACCCGCTATGTTATATGGGTTGGAGACAGTGGCACTGACAAAAAGGCAGGAGTCAGAGCTTGATGTGGCAGAGTTGAAGATGTTAAGATTTGCACTGGGTGTGACGAGGATGGACAGGATTAGGAATAAGTATATTAGAGGCTCAGCCCAGGTTAGAAGACAAAGCCAGAGAGGCAAGATTATGCTGGTTTGGACATGTGCTGAGGAAGGATGCAGAGTATATTGGGAAAAATATGCTAAGGATGAAGCTGCCAGGTAACAGGAAAAGAGGGAGGCCTAAGATAAGGTTTATGGATGTGGTGAGAGAGGACATGCAGGCAGTTGGTGTGACAGAGCAAGATGCAGAGGACAGGAAGAAATGGAAACAGTTGATCTGCTGTGATGACCCCTAACGGGAGCAGCCAAAAGAAGAAGAAAAACTATTTCAGACTGTGAGTCAATAATAACTAAAATAAAAACACAGGGTAATGAAATAAAAATGAGTCATTGGCACTTTCCCACCTATCTGTTGAAAAGCAAGGAATTTCAGGAATAGCTAGTTGAGATTATTCAGGAGCTGTTAGAGAGGATAGAAATTTCTTCTGAAAATATAGCTAGGGAGTGGGATAAAATTAAGGTGGAGTTTACAAGAATTATTTAGAGGGACTAATAAATGTGAAAGTATTGCAGAATAGGGGAAATCCTCACAGAACAAGAAGAGGATCAACTGCAGAATGCTAGGCAGAAAATAAGAAATTACCTTGATAGTATGCATGAGCTTAGAAAGATTGCTGTTAAACAACTATTTTTTGATAATAACACTAGAGCACAAAAATATTTAGCACAACGTCTCGGGTAACAGGAAGTAGAAAGGGGTGTCACCAAACACAGGGAACTGATAACAAAGAAGATAACAAGAGATCCTGTAGAGGTATGAGAAATATTTCAGAACTTCTATGAGAGTCTCTATAAAGCAGAGAAACATGAAAATCAAGAAATGATGCAAATGGAAATGCTTATGGAGTAATTAAATATGCCAAGGTTAGAGGTAGACGAGGCCCAATTACTAACAGGATAGGATAGGATATGAGGAAATGAGGTAAAAATTGTGATGTATAACCAGTCTACAGGAAATTCCCCAGGAATAGATGGTATTCCTGTGAAAATTTGGAAGCTAGGAAGAAAAAACTGATAAAGATCTGGAAGATTTTGTGTAACAATATCTTAAGAGGAGGAGAAGTACCACCATCCTGGAAGAAAGTAGCGGTAGCTGTAATACCAAAAGAGGGTAAGGATCTATCAGATCCAGCTTCATACAAGCCCATTTCAATACTAAAGCATGATTATAAAGTGGTCATGTTTATAATGGCTAAAAGAATGGCAAAAGTAATGTCAAAACTGATAGATATGGATCAGTATGGTTTTGTGAAGGGGAGGTAAACATTTGACACCTTTAAAAGAACATTGATGATCCAGAGGGAAGCAGCAGGGGCACAGGAAAATAAATTTCTTGTGTGGCAAAAGCCAGGGTACATTTTTTGGCTAGGCTTGTATGGGCCCCTAGGGCCGATAGCCTAGTACCTACCTATGAACCTATGAATGTAAGAAAATACCATTGTTGTTCATGGGTCTTCAATCAGAGAAAGCATTTGACAGAGTAAGCTGGGACTTTATGAGCAGGGTAATGGAAACATTTGAATTTCTGGGAAAAAATTATAAGGTCGATTAGAAGAATATATGAGGGATTGGAGGTGAAAATTAAAGTGGGTGGGTCCTCTGATAATTTCTGCTTGAGCAGAGGAACCAGGCAGGGGTGTCCTCTTTCCCCTTTATTATTTGCATTATATTTAGAATCATTGGCAAAGATAATAAGGGTCTCAGAAATTCAAGGATATAGTCGGTATGGTAGCCAAGAAAAGCTCGCCTTATTTGCAGATGACATTATTTTGTACCTGACAAAACCAGAAAAGACATTAAAGTGTTCTGGAACATTCTGAGACAGTTTCTGATCTTTTCAGGATACAAAATTAATGAAGCTAAAACAAAGGCAATAGAAGTAAATTATGTACTCACACATGAACTGGTTCAGGAATACTCATATTTATGGGGACATGATAAAATGAAATATTTAGGAGTATGGATTAAAATGATTCTAGTGTGGCAGTTAAGGATATGTGGGAAGAGACTACAAAAGATAATGTAAAAACTGAGAAAATGGAAGCTTTGTTATATGGGTATGGATAGGAAGATACAAGCAGTTAAAATATGTTTAGTCCCTTTAGTCATATACACAGGTTAGGCTTATTTTTCTCAACCAAAGGAGATGTTGTGGGTAGCAATTAATAAAGAGATGAAGGACTTTATCTGGGAGGGGAAGATGGCAAGAGTCATGGGATAAGCTGATTCTTCCAATAGAACACAGTGGATTGGGATTACCCAATTTGAAGGGGTATTTCAGAGCTACACAGTTAAGCCTCCTTTACATAGCACAAGCAGAAAACTATAATTCAAAGTGGATGATGAAACACAGGAGAAGCTCAAGAAAACGGGAGAGAGTTGGTTTTTTGATGCAGGCCTGTAAGAAGAATAGCAATAACCACGCAGAATATTATATCCATAAAGTAACAGAAAGTACTCTAAGAACTAAACCAACACACGAATGGAGAAAGGAGATTCTGCAATAGGGGTGACTGCAATTAGCGATACAGACAATAGGCAAGAGGGGTCCATAATTTATTGGAGAAAACTGGCAAAGGAACAAAGCTATTGGGAACAAATAACTAGAGAGAGAAAGATGATAGAATGGGAAGATGCCAAGAATTTATTTGGACTGCAGGTTGGAGATTGCCTTCCCTATCAGGGATTGATAGAGTAAAGACAAAAAGAAAGAAATAAGGGGGTCCTAAATGAAAGACCAGTACTGGTAGAGGTTTTAATAGGATCTTGAACAGAAACTACCATTAAAAATGAATAATTAGTAGAGTATATAAAATATTGCATGATAACTATAAGAATCAATCAGAGGATGTTAGAAAAGATTGGGAAGAGAGATTGGATAAGCAATTCACAAAGAAACAATAGGAGGATATATATATGTCTTCCAAATATGCAACAAGATCTAGAAGATTTAGGATTTTTGCCTGGAAATGTTTATATAGATATTTTTATATCCCAAGTAGACTCCAGAAAATTCTTCCTCAGGTAGATAGTAACTGTTGGAGGTGTGAAGGGGAAGAATGAGGTAATTGGGAACATATTTTCTGGAAGTGTGGTGGACTTTAAGGATTTCCTGTGGGATGTACTGTCAGAGATGCTGGGTGGACAGATTGGTCTGATGAGGGAGATGTTTTTTCTGAGCTATGACACAGAATCAGAATTGCCTAGATATTGTAAGGCTGTGTTTAATAATGGTGGCTATCAAAAAAGCAATTACTAAAAAATGGAAATCAAAATCTAAACCGACTCTACTGAAAGTAGTGAATATACAACTGGAACTGAGAGCTTTAGAAAAAGGTAGGAGCAAACTACATAGGAAAAAAATTGAAATTGTGGGAACAATACATACAAGGGAGGAATAAGACATAAAAGGCAGCAGGACGTAAATGAGCTCTGTAATGTTTGAGTGAGAAAGATTGGATAGATTATAAGTGATGTATAATGTTTTCAATTGGGAATGTGTCAGTATGGTTTGTGATGTAAAATGTTTGCGACTAGGATTCTGTCGGTGTGGTTTGTTTTCATTTATATAACTATGATTTCCTATATAGTAAGTGATTGTTTAATGAGATTGTTTCTTGTTTATAAAAAAACAGGAATTGAATAATTTATATAATATTGCTTAGGTTATATGATATATAGCAATATATGTGAAGTATAATATTTGTTATGTTAATATAATTTGATTACTTTTATATGAATGTAAATTTGTCTATGTCACAAGTGATAGTTCAGTAAAGGTATTTGGGAAAAAAAGATGTTTATCTCAGCAGCAATGTTGAGAACACATAATAAAAGGTTATGATTAGAAACCTAGTCATGCATGGAGCTTCATTTGCTCTCTGTGCGACTAGTTCTAGCAAAAAAGTAAGAGAAAGAGTAGGATTGCAAAGTGCTTTACTGGATGGTGCCCATATGCCTTACAATAAAGTAATCTATTATCTTGAGAAATATTCACGAAAAGCCAAAAGTAAACAACACATTAGCTGAAGATTATTGCCCAGTTTCCATACTCGCTCTCAACATCAAAATCAACATGACAGTCCTGGCAAAAAGATTAGAATAATTGTAGGACATCCAATTTGTCCTTCCCATACCAGACTTAGCATGAACAGATAAGCTCAGGATAATTATTTGACACTAGAACAGATTTTGATCAGTTAATTTTGAAACTTGTGAAAGAAAGGGTAAAGGCAAAATACTTTTGCAAACCAAAATTGTAAGTATTGAGAGACATATGTTCTTTAATGTTTATCAGTACATGAGCCTAATCTGGGGAGTGGCGGGACACAAGCATAAACCCACTAATTCAAAATTTTCCTTTCCATAGAGAAATATATATGCATTTTTGTTCTGATGTAATGGAAAATTAGTGCACGTATATTCCTGACAGTAATTTCACTAGCAAAGTGATGGCAAGTCATGTAACACTCTCAGTGGTGGAAACCAGATGTAATATAGGATTTTAGACTGTGCCAGTATATTTATGATTTTGTACAGTACTCATTTGCCTGTGCAAGAAAAAAGGAAAATATTAGTATTTTTGTGAAATGAATCTAAACACACTTGTAGTAAGGATGCCATGAGCTTATAGTAGCGGAGTAGCATGCAGATAGTCAAAACATGGGATGCGTCCTGATTATGTTCTTAATATATCATAGATAATAGTTCCAGCCGTATGTGTACTCACAGTCTTCCACAGATAAATATGCCCATTTTGTTAGGTTTCAGTTTTGTGGTGGATGGCGCAGTGGTGCAGCGGTTGCGCTGTCACCTCACAGCAAGAGGTTTTCTGATTCGATTCTCGGCTGGGGTGGCTTCTGTGTGGAGTCTGCATGTCCTCCCTGCATCCCTGTGGGTTTCCTCCGGGTGATCTGGTTTCCTCCCATGTTACAAAGACATGCGTCTGGAGTGTTTCTCTCCAAGCCTCCACTGAAAATTGGCTTTGTTACAAGTTGGACTTTCCTGGTAAACAAATGTTAAATAAATAAATTAGTTTGACTGTGAAGATATGACATAAAATCATCATCATCCTCATTAACCTTATTTTCCCCCCTTTTTTGGGCATTGAGTTTGAGTGTCATGTCTTAACTGTTACCGCTTCTCTTGATTCAGAGCCATTCTCCTGTCTGCTTTAACAGTTATACCCACTTATCACAGGTCATCTCTAATGAAATCCATCCATCTCTGGACTGGGCATCCTTGTCTTTTTTTGCCTTCTTCCCATCTCTTCCAAATCTGCTTTATTACTAAATTGTTTTTTGCTTTCTTGCACATGTGATGATCCATCTTAATCTGTTCTCCTTGACATTCTTTGCAACTGGAGAATACTTTGTCTTCCACTCTGATGTCCTGATTTATGTGTCTGCCTCACAGTGTGCATTGTATTACCCAGGACAGGAACTTTATCTTCCTCACCTCAAGCTTTTTCAGCTGCTTTATCTTCACCATACCATACAGAAGCACTGGTCACACCACCCTGTTGTACACCTTTCATTTTAGTTTTTTTGGGTATTCTGCTATCACATATTACCCCTGACACTTTGTCCCATTTTGACATTGCACCTTTGGTTCTAGCTTTGACCTCCTCACTTCTCTTCCCCTCAGCCTGTCCTCACTAATACTTAAAGATGTTAACCTGTTCCACGACGTTCCCTTCTATTTCAGTTTTCATCTTCTTCTGATTTCTACCATTTGCTGTTATCACCTCTGTAATGAATGTACTTAATTTCACCCATGTGCCTACAGTTTTGATAATATGTCCTCTCTGACCTATTTGCTAATGTAATCCATCACCAATATGAGCAAGAATGGGCTCAGGGCAGAACCCTGATGCCTACCCCCTCCTACTGAGAAATTCTCTATGAGTCTGAACACTGTTCATGTCATTGGTTCCCTATATATAGCCTACATTAATCCTACCAATGTTTCCAGGACTTCAGACTATCTCAGTACTACACAGTCAATTTTCCTCAGACCTTGTCATATATTTTCTTTAAGTCTGGGAATGTCCATTTGGACTCTTTCCTAATCTATGGCTTCTTCTCCACTATCAGTCATCTCCCACCTTACTTTTTACTAATCTGCCTATGCATGTATCAGTCCCACTCACAAGACCATCAATGACCCTTAAAATGACACACAAACAAAACTCATGATTATTTAGCTTATTCACATCTACGTCCCTACATGCTTACATACACACATGCATAGACACAAAATAACATGTTCCTTGTTAAGACATATCAATGACTGTTTAATTGTAATCAAACAACAGCAGTAGTCAATCACTTTAATCCAGAGACTCTTTCCATACCTCCCAAGCATAACAACTTTATTGACAGTGCACACCTCTGATGTCTAATCATGATAACATTGGAAAAAAATAGTGACAACAATAATGTATTTTAATTGTTTCACAAATACGCACATCAGCCCTGCTAAGCCACATCAATAACTGTTTAACTGTGATTAAATGCCAACAGGGTCAGTTACTGTGTTGCAGTATGCTTGCATACCCACCATTGATAGTCACTTTATTGGCTATGGACATGTCAAATATCTGATTGTGACCAAATAGACGGTAATGCCCACACAAATATAGTTTAACTTGTTTCACAGAAAATACATACTGTATGTCCTCCTGCAAGTAATGGAGACCACTTGACCTCACTTATGTTTTTCCATAGCTGTCAGAATGTTAAAGCTATAGCATTCTTTGACAACTGCCACCACAACATTCTGACAGTTTTCTGGAAATTGGAGAAAAGTGGTGTGATCTACTTCTGATCAGTCATAAAAGCTTCTGTGTCAAATGGGTCTGACATAAATAAATAAAAAAATACACTTAAATGACTATGCATACTTCTCTAATATAAATCAACAGGAAGGATATGTGTATGTATACTGTTCCAATCCAGTACTACCCAATCAGAATGATTTGCTGTTTATGAAAGAAAACATACTTAAGCAGATTTTACATTATACAAATGAGTTATAATATAACAGTAAAGTTTTGTGACAGTTTAACTCACTCAAGCCTAAAAGACCTTTTTTGTTTACTTCCAGGTCACATCCATGCTTCCTTATGGCATCCAGAACTTTTTTGTGCTTGGCTTTTTTACCAAAGTGACTTGCAGTATAATAATAGGCATTAATAGAAAGGTCAAGTAGTTTTTATAGCAATAACCAATGACTGGGTGTGGTATGTTGAAGATTTACCCAGAGCTGGTGTGGTTTAGTCACAAGGACAAAGCGTAAGTGATGAAACAAAAGCAACTGTGGGTAAATCTTCGATATATCACACCCAGGAGTTGGTTATTGATATTATACAAAGACATTATTTAAGAAAAAAATTACTTACTTTTCCTAAATAATGTCTTTGTATAATGGTGCCGTAGTGTTCTTCTGGATTGTTTCTGTATCCTGCGGCTTTGTTGATGTACTGTGCATGCATATGAGACTTACGTTCTCATGCTTACACAGTACATCAGTGCTTTGGAAAGCAAGCAATGGAGATGGGAAGATCCCTGTTGCTTCTTTTTTTTTAAAAAAGAAGCAGTGAAATTCAGACAGTTTAGAGGCATGAGAGAAGGCAAAAATGCAAGGAAAATCAGGTACGTTTCTTTAGTTTTGTATAACATACCTGTTTTTCCTTGTATTTTTCTCTGCCCTCCATAACTACTTCTTACCTGACAAATACTGCAGAGCCTTGGCATATATTAATAGAAGAAAGTCCGGAGAACCTGACTTTTTCCTATTGGTATATGCTCAATTTACAGCAGGCACGGTGGTTGGGTTGACCAATCAGCATGCACATTTTTGAATGTTAATGACCTGCCATTGTATATTAACAACTAATCAATGATGAGTCATTGTCTTTCATAACTGTGTATGCTGACTGCACAGCCCAACCAGCATGACAACTGTAAAGTAAGCATATACTAAAAGAAAAACGTCCGGTCACTAAAGTGCCATTGAATGGCCCGGCTTTTCTATTGGCGTATGCTACTGAGGGCACAGCAAAATACAAGAAAAATCAGGTATGTTCTGCAAAAGAAAGAAACAGAAACATACCTGATTTTCCTTGTATTTCTGTGCTGTCCCTCTTTAAATCTCAACAGACTCTCGAACATCTCAACAGTCTGGATCTTTGCAGAATGTCCAGATTTTCATCTCAGAGTTCTGTTTTTTTGTTTTTTTCTCTTCTAAAAAAAGTTTTCTGGCAATCCACTGGGGATGGAAGTCATTAAATAATACCACAAGTTTGAAACGCTGCATCCAGAGTCCAAAAAACATGACACAAACATTGAGCAGAAGAAAAAGCCTTTATAACAGCAAAGCTTTCGGGTTACACACCCTTTCTCAA